>NC_065558.1:5757575-6060606 GCF_022605725.1 Anthonomus grandis grandis
TGGGAGTTAGCACTTGCACAAGGAAGCTCTACTTGTAGTTCCTGCAGTTTTTTTGCTGAAATTTGGGTGCTGGTTCCTCATTTTCATTAATTTCGGACATTATTTGACTTGAAACATTTAGGCGGTTTTGTAATGAGTTATCTATATATCCTTCAGCAATTTCTGTAGATTTCCACCCTCCATGTCTTGTCATTGTTGCAAATGTTCTTCGAAAACAAAGACTCGTGTATAATCCAGGGTTGGGTAAGTTCAGAAATTGTGCCACTTGTTTAGGCATATTTCCTAGTTTGTTTATTCCAATCACTTGCTCGGTGCAGGGTCCATTTTGAAAGTTAATGAAGATACTATTTGTCGCAATATCTGGTGGCCATAGAGATAAATAATATTTTTTAAATAAGATATAAAACTTTTCAGTAATTGTAAATTGTCTAGGCACTTTAGTTTTTGTATCAGGAACATTTATTATTATAGCGGACCCCAAGTTCTCAATATCCTGAACTGTCATTAAGTAGAGCTCCTCTTCGACGAGCTCCCATAATTCCTAATATCATAGCAATCTAAAAAATGAGTACATTATAAACATGTTTATGGTATTTTAAAGATCTAGGATATGTGGGTAAAAATATGTCTAAATACATGTATGTACCTTTGTAGCAAGATAAATATGATCTGGAGCATTATTTATAAAATGGTTGACTTCTTCTCCAGTAAATATCTTTGATTTTTTCCACGATAACCATCAGATATTGTACAAATTTTGATATACATCTGTATTGTGTTTAATGTTAATTGTTGTTCATTAACATTAAATGAATCATCACTGAATACGCTTTCCATAGTGTTGAAACTTTATTAGACTTAGTTAACTGACTAAAATAGGCGAGAATCACATTTTCGGAGAACGAATTAGCTCTTTTAAATTTTCGCCATTGCATAAAAGTGTCATATTGTTTAAGGTATTTTCCAGGCAACAAATTGCCATCAGTCGCCTTCGCTAATTCTACAATTTCCGGGGGAGTAGCACGGAAATCAAAATCGCTACTGCTTTCAGTATCAGTCAGTAAAAAGAAAAAAAGCTATAGGAATAACTAATGAAATATTTAAATTTACACTTACTCCTTTTTAACGTATTGGCCAATATTTATAGAAGTATTTTTCTTAAGCCGGCCGCACACCTAAGTTACAAATGTGGCGCCACATTTGTCTTCGACATAATTTCGTTCAACATTTTGTACATTTGCCACAAATGCGGTACAAGCACGCACATCAGGGCTTAGTTCTGTTCCGCATTTGTAGTCATGTCGTCGTCTTCTGATGACGATGATTTTATGATGTGGCAATTATTTAGTCAAAACAGAAGAAAACGTCGTTACTGGGTTTATCCCTATAATAATGGTTGTTCCAAAAAGGGAAATTTTGAAGTATCATAGCAATTATTAAATGATGATGAGAAATTTAGACTATAGAATGTTACCTGCAAAGTGTGGTCATATAATATCTCTCTACTTCCTGAATAAACAAAATGTTTTGTGTAATATCGTCCTTTATATTTATTTCAAAACGTGACACGACACGCCGCAACAAATATCGGACAGGTTGATTATCCGGGGAGTAAACACAAATGCTGTTTGGTAGCAAATGCATCTTAGGTGTGTGGATCCAAATTAAATAACACGCGCGCGTTAAATACTGTCCGATACATTTGTAGAAAAGCATTTGTGGCGCAACATTTGTATCGTAGGTATAGTAGCTTTAGCTTCGGAATGTTTGGATTTCAAAATGCATAAAAATATTACACAAATACAAAGTTGAAGATAGGTTAGGATGTCAACGTTTCTAGGTTGGGTTTAGATGCACACGGAATTACGGTTCCGTTGGAGCTTGTACTGGTTGAATGTATTCATCTTACTATAAAGTGCCGTAATCACGGACTCGTGTAGATTTGTGTTTAGTCCAGTGTTACTCAAACTAATAAAAATAAATTTTTAATAAAACCTTAAACTCTAAACTAAAAGCAAAAGCAGTTATATGTGAATTGTTTATTAATAATCATACAAAAAAAGATAGATACAGTAAGTAGTGAATGAGTAAGCAAATGATTCATTTAATGCGAGGCATGTAATTATTTTTTATTTCTCATCAACGGGATAATGTCAGGCTTGATAGAAGAAAATTGAATTCTCATGTCTGGTTCGGCATCCAGTCTATCGCGTTATTTTGTCTTTGTAGCTGTATATGCTGAAAATCCCGTTTCACACAAATACGTTGTTGGGAACGGCAGAAGAACATTCAAAGCTTCTGTGGCAAGTTGTGGATATTCATCAGGAACCCTGCACCAAAAATCATTTAGTGAAATTGTTTTGAATAATGATTCCATGCTTGTATCCGATGTCATTTCTAGAAACGATTCATAGATCTGATATGATATATTTTTAGGCTTCTGCAATTTACATGAAAAAGGGTTTTGAATCCATGAGTTTATTTTCAGTTTTGTATTCTGTTCTTCAGGAAAATAAGATTCAAAAGTCCCTTGCAGATCATTGAGGTATTGCACCGATTCAACAAATATTTCTGTATCACTAAGACTATGGTAACTAAGGAACTCTCTCTTACCAAAACAAGTAATCCAAAAATCTAATTTTGTTTTAAAGGCATTTATTTTGTTGTTAGCATTGAAAGCTGTTGTCTGTTTTCCTTGTAGCGACAGGTTTAATACGTTAAGTTTTCCAAACATGTCTGCTAAAAATGCTAGTCTAAATAACCAGCTTTTATCGGACAAACGGTCTTTTAAATTAAAAGGAACATCTGTAAAGCTTCTAATTCTGTTCTTAGTTCAAAAAGTCTTGTCAAAGTTTTACCCCGAGACAACCATCTCACTTCAGTATGGAGCAATAATGTTTTATGATCGCTACCATAATCGTCACATAATATTGAGAACAACCGGGATTGTAGTGGACGTGACTTGACAAAATTAATTTTCTTAACTGCGAGTGATTGTCTATGCAGGATGCAGTGGCTGGAACTACAATTTGGCGCTTTCATTTTTATTCGTGATATTGCTCCTGCTGTTCTACCTGTCATTGCCTTGGCTCCATCGGTACAAATATCAATGCACTCATTCCAATCGAGTTGGTTTTCTTCAAAAAATATGTTAATCGTGTTAAAAATTTCTTCTCCAGTAGGCAGCGATGAGCACATAAGCAAATCTTCTTCAAGTGAATGTTAATATGGATATCGCACAATTACTAGCAAGATGGCCAGTCCAGCAACATCAGTCGACTCATCCATTTGCAAGACGAATTTGTTATTTTGAAGCTGTGAAACCAGTTCTTGTTTTATGTTTGATGCGATATCCCCAATTCGTCGCGTAACTGTTTCGTTTGAAAGAGGAACTGTAGAAAGATGCTTTACAGATTTTTCGTAGAGCATATTTTATGTCTACCACACGGTTTTATTAGCTTTTCAGCGATAGTGTGCGCTTCTCCTGCTTGGACAATGCGGTAACTAACCATATACGATGCCTCCGCGGCCTTTTCATTCACAGTCTGAGTCGCATACGTCATCGTTTTTTGGCTTCTTAATTATTGTTTTTTTTTTACGTAGAAAAAATTCTTTACTTTTGTCTTTGAAGTCGGGATGTACAGTTTCTAAATGTCGGCACAACTTAGCAGGTACCATCGAACTATTAGGAAGAAGTTTGCTGCACAACATACAAAGAGGTGAGCCGTTGGAAGCCGTCATACTTTCGTTTTTTCACCTTCAGTGTGTCATTAGATGTTTTACTACTTGAACTTGAAACCATAAAACTAGAACTTGACGCCGTCATATCACCTTCATTTGAATTTGACGCATCATCCAAGCGAACCACATTTTTTGCAACACCTTTAAGCCAGCGCTCCATTCTTACGAAAAAGATACCACTTATTTTGCACATTTCCCAAATGAACTTCTGATAACACCCGGTATAAAAAATTACTTAAAAACCTAAATACACCCATCTTATAGCAAATTTAATTCTCTTTCAGATGGTATATCTAAATTTGACGTGGTGATAAGCATAACGCAGATATTCTTGTTTATGTGAAAAAAAAACAAAGAAATTTGATAAAAATCAAAAAATGTTAAATACCAGAAGAACTAACAACTTTTCGAAATAGTGTTATACCTACGACTTTTTTGTTGCAAATGACTTGTTTAATCACCTCTTCAAGTTTGGCGGTTTTTATAGTAGACACCCTGTATAAACACCTAAATGATCGTATGAAGCAAGACATAGATCGAACGATAAAATATAAATTTATTTACATACAAGTATTTTTATCTGTAGAAACTTGAATAGAATTTGCTACTTCTAGATCGTTATTAATAAGTCACTGTTTACAGGCCACAAATATAATCTTGTCGCTTTTTACTGTTTATTTTGCTATTCCTGTTTTGCAGAAAAAACAATAATAGGTACATCTGTGACATAAACGTAAATGTACAAAATAAATCAGTTGACCAGCAACAAACAACAAACCTCAGCATACGATTTTACCTACCCTAACATCGCAAGCTAAAATCACCTAAAAAAAATGGCGGCATTTTTCACAGTGCCCAGGGCGGTATTTTTTGTAAATCCGGGCCTGCACAAGAGACTTAAAACTGGGCACCCGACATGTTTTTAATTATGTTCCAAAAAACTCTGAACTTAAACTATTTAGGCTATTTCATCAGAACACCTTGTTGCAAATAACCGGTTGTCCCTACCGGAATAATTTCATTGTTTTACAACATAATCAACTCCATTAAACTTCATGTAAATCTTCTTAATTAGCCCATGATGGTCAACGACCAACTGCACCAACTGTACATTGAGATGGAGCTTGAGGGCCTATCCAAGGCGCTGACCTTCGAGGAAGGGTTTTCTTCAAGTAGCAGCAGCGGAGACGATAGTCCGAATGTCCAAGGATCCGAAATGACCACCCCAAAAAGGGTAAGATATTGATTGATTTATTTGGAAATTAGCCAGCTAATAGAGTTTTTTTACCTTACAGCCAAAGAACAAACGATCGTACAGTTCCTTGATGATGATTTATGAGGAAAACGCCCCTCTGCCTCCACCAGAAGAGAACTCTTAGCCTTGAAACCGTTTTATCGTGTTCTCTCCGTTCAAAACAACACCAATCACCACTAACTAACTTCCAAAGATAAAATGGCCAAACGTCAAGTTTGCCCCTCTATTTTAATATATTTATTGTGTCTTTTTAAACGAACGAAAGTACTTCAGGTCATATTATATTTGTTTTTTCAATTTAAGGGTTATTTACTGTTATAAGGAAGTGATAAAAGTCGTAATAAGGTGAGAAGAAATATAAACAAAAGTCCACAATTGAAGAAAGAAACTTGAATGTTTCGTTTGCCTTTGGATTAAATAACCATTAAAATGACCTCAAAGACGAACCTCTGATTGGTGCGAAATATGTGCGCCCATCAATATTTTCTGGTTCATTATTTGACGCTCATTATACTTGTGATTTAATACGTATGTTTGCTTATATTTCTAGTAGGCTTATGGGTTTTTTTTTAAATTAGACACTAGATTAGACGATTAACTGTTTTTGATTCGATTTACAATTTAGTGTTTACTTAGATTTTTGGTTTCAAACGTATCCCAAAACAAATAGTTGTAGGTGAAAGTATTTTTTTGTGCAAGTTGGCAAAAGCCGAAACAACCTCTGGCCAATTAGATGGGAGTTCCTAAAAGTGCTAGTTAAGACCAAAGTAATTAAAGTAACGTTGACGAATATGAAATATCAGTAATAAAAGAGGTTTTTTTCAGTAATAAAAGGGAGTTTTTTAAGTGCTTATAAGGGATATTTAGAACTGAGATTGGAACCCTAAAAAATTAACAGCATCTCAAAAGAGAAGTGAAGAAATCAACCCTGGCAACTCAAGAAAAACGTGAAATTTCTATCATGAAAAAAGACAAAATGGTCAAATCTCTATAATGGAAAAAGTTAGAGGTTTAAAAATTAAAATGCAAGTTCTCCTAATAAATTGATTGGATACCTATTTTAGGATTTTTTAAAAAAAGAAATGGAAAGTGAAGATATTAGCCTTGGAACTTGAATATATTTTTTCAGAAAAAAAAAATCAAATTTCTCCTGACAAAATGCTGATATCTCTGAAACCACCAAAGTTAGAGATTTGAAATTTAAAACGTAAGTTCTTTTAATGAATTCGATACTTATTTCAGAAGTTTTTAAAAAAATAAATTAAAAGTGAAGACATTATTAACCTTGGAAATTGAATATATTTTTTCAAAAAAAAAATCAAATTTCTCTTAACAAAATGCTCATATCTCTGAAACCACAATAGTGAGAGATTTGAAAAGTGAAACACGAGTTCTTCTCATAAAATCAGTAGACACGTATTTCAGGATTTTTTCAAAAAAAAATCAAAGTGAAGATATTATCCTTGGAAGTTGAATATGTTTTTTCAGAAAAAAAAATCAAATTTCTCCTGACAAAATGCTCATATCTCTGAAACCACAAAAGTTAGAGATTTAAAAATTGATACACAAGGTTTTTAAATAAATTCACTGAGTACCTATTTTAGAATTTAAAAAAAAAAATTAAATGAAGATATTAGTCTTGGGAATTGGGAAAAATTTGTCGAGAAGAAATTAAATTTTTCCTGACAAAAAACGCTCATATCTCTGAAACCACAAAAGTTACAGATTTGAAATTTAAAAAGTAAATTCTTCTAATTAAACCATTAGATATCGATTTAAGGAATTTTTCAAAAAAGAAATTAAAAGTGAAGATATTATCCTTGGAACTTGAATATGTTTTTTCAGAAAAAAAATCAAATTACTCCTGACAAAATGCTCATATCTCTGAAACCACCAAAGTTAGAGATTTGAAATTTAAAACGTAAGTTTTTCTAATAAATTTGATACTTATTTCAGAAGTTTTTAAAAAAAGAAATTAAAAGTGAAGACATTATTAACCTTGGAAGTTGAATATATTTTTTCAAAAAAAAAATCAAATTTCTCTTGACAAAATGCTCTGAAACCACAATAGTGAGAGATTTGAAAAGTGAAACACGAGTTCTTCTAATAAAATCAGTAGACAAATATTTCAGGATTTTTTCAAAAAAAAATTCAAAGTGAAGATATTATCCTTGGAAGTTGAAAATATTTTCTTAGAGAAAAAATAAAATTTCTCTTGATAAAATGCTCATATCTCTGAATCTACAATAGTGAGAGATTTGAAAATTGAAACACAAGTTCTTCTAATAAAATCAGTAGACACCTGTTTCAGAATGTTTTAAAAAAAAATTCAAAGTGAAGATATTAGCCTTGGAAGTTAAAAATATTTTTCCAGATAAAAAAATTAAATTTCTCTGGATAAGATGCTCATATCTCTGAAACCACAAAAGTTAGAGATGTTGAAATTGAAAGACAAGTTTTCTTAATAAAATTATTAGTCACACACTTCAGGACTTTTCAAAAAAAAATTAAAAGTGAAGATTTTAACCCTTCAAGTTGAAAGGATTTTCTCAAAAAAAAAATGAAATTTATCTAGACAAAACGTGTATATCTCTTAAACTACAAAAGATTCTCCTAATAAAATGATTAGCTAGGTATTTGGGGATTTCTTCAAAATATCTGTAAATTTTGAAAAAATTAACCTAAAAATTAAAAATTATCCACTCCTGTTCAGCAAAACTAATCCTTATCTGGTACCTTAAGGACTCTCTGACTAAAGAACTTCTTAAGTTGGAACCAATTTTTTTCTGCTAAGAAAGCTGCACATAAAACTTCCATTTAACAAGAAGATTTTATTGGCAGAGGTTGATAGCTATTTATTTTAGTGAAAATTCTCGTTTTGAAGCCAAAAACCGAATTTCATGCTTAAAACCCATGAATTCTATCTGCTATCTTGTAAAGTTCATTTTATAGTACAAAGTATACCTATATTTACCATAGTCTGAAGTGAGTCCCTTAAAAACCGAATGTGATAAAACACATATTCACCAGTTTATTGACGCACGCCTTTACAGGGTGGACTTTTTGATAAAAAAAAATATATTTTGTACTTTTTGATAGATTTTATCTCGATGTTATATACTATTTTAGTTAACCGATAGATATGAACCATAAACTATTTTATGTATCCCCAAAAAAGTATTTCTAATTAGTTTATTTTAAGACGAGTGTGTTTAGTATAAAATAAAATAAGTTTAATTATTTAATTTAGTTTTATTGAACCTAGATAATCGGCATATCTCGATCGTCATAAATGTGCACATCTTCATCCATGTAAGGAGGCTGATTTAGCAGTTAATGTCAACCAGATACTTCTTCTCTCATAACCGATTCTTAATGAAGAAGAATCGGGGTCTATAAAATATATTTCCACACGATGTATATGATTATGGCGATGATAACCAACGTTGGTAAGAATGTCGCGGTCGTGAACGTGCCAATCCTAATCTGGTTAAATGGGCTGTATGTATTGTAATTAATATGGTAATTTTTTTTTGTTACCAAGGGGTCCCAGAATAGAATTAGCAGAGTTAATTACGAGGAAATGATCTTTAAACAAGCTCGACTAGGAAACCCCCTCATAAATCCCACAGGTGCAATTATAGTATCTAACCCCAAATCATACTCGGGTATTACCCAGATGTATGGCCAATTAACATCCATTAATAGACTAATTAAATGTCCTTTACACCTCGTTTAAAAAACCAAACTATAAATGGTTATTCATATGAGCAATCATTAGTTCTTTATTGCCTGTTTAGGCTAAATATAGTATGGCGTGATGAGGAGTCACTTTGGCAACTCGGTTTAACGATCTTAAAATTAATTATTTTTTTTTTTTTTTTTAATTTGTAATTTATGCTTGTTATGAAAGCTAAGGATGTTCGTTTTATAGGTATAGAGCAATTGGCTGGAATATTTTCAGAAGATCTAAGAAAATATTGAGAAGAAATAAGAAGCATATTTACACTCTTTCCTGGAATACTCTCAAGAAATTAAATAAGTACACCACTGCATTTTTCTGAAAATCAAAGGACTGGATGCCAAACGGTCAAATTTCAACTACAGAATCTTTTGTCATTTTTACGTATAAATTCGCTCATTCTGGCACACACTGTATACGTGTTTAAAAAGTATATCCTATGCTACACAGTGGCATATATTATGTGGTGTAGTGAGTTTAAATACTAGATATGTAAATCCCTTGTCAATTTTTTTAAATGCCGGAATATCCTCCGTTTTGTAAACAGAATCATATATGATATACGTATATTCTACAGTTTAATAAGTATACCCTGATTATAATTATTCATAACAATACGCCTTGCTTTCGAAAAATAAAATCCGATTTTTCACGTTTCACTCAAAAACCTTAAGGTTATGTGAGAAAAGTATAGATACAAAAACTATAGATTTTTTATCATCTATGTTTTGTTACAGGTTTAATCTCCAACAGATATATTAACTGATTTATTTATTTTTGCCAGGATAAAGTAAATTTTAACCATAGTTACATTAAATAATTTATTTAAAAACCATATATAAATATATATACTATACAGATATGATACACTGTTAAGATGGTCCCTCCTAACATAGCCGATCTGAAACGAAAGGAAAACCATTATTGGATGAGGAAAGTAAATAATAATATGGGATATTGTTTCATAGTTTTGTTGATTGAATAGCATTAAGAACTGCCATTGATTTTACCTTGCAAGTTAATTTGACCTATTTTAGATTTTAATTAATACTGAGCACATATTAATTATTTGTTTATTTTGTTTAAGTCATAAGGATCAATAGTGATAAGAATGTTAATGTCAATCTGCTCTGTCAGTTTTTTTTGTAAATCATTGTTGCTAAACCATGGCCTCAAGTTATAAGTTGCTCCATAGTTGCAAATTACTTAAACCAATATTGGTACCAGATAGTACCCAGTAGTTAAACCCAGCATGTCAACACCTAGGTACTTAACTGGGGGAAACTGACAATTAAACATTCCTTTTCTGTTGTGCTATACCGACGCTCGTTTTTGGTAAGAGACCTACTTAGGAAACAAATAGCCTGCTCTTCGTCACCTTGAACCTGATAAAGGACAGCTCCAAGTCCAAAATCGGAAGCGTAACATTGGATAATAAAAGGAAGATCAAAATCTGGACATGATAAAACAGGTGCTCTGACCAGTTTCTCTTTAATAGTATTAAAAGCATTTTCACATTCAGGACTGCATACAAACTTTACGGTCAATGAGGTCAAGGGAGCTACTATCGTGGAAAAGTTAGGAACAAACCTCCGATACCAAGATGCGAGTCCAACAATTCTTCTAATATCAGTAACAGTCTTGGGGGTTGGTATACGCAGAATAGCCTCAATCTTCTCGGGAGTAGACCGGAAGAATTAACAATGTATCCCAAATATTTTAACTCGGGTTTACAAAAGGTACACTTCTCTCTGTTAAGAGTTAGACCTGCCTTAACGATTCTCTGTAGGACCTCACGTAAAACACGAATATGTTCCTCGAACGACGGGGTGGAAATGATTACGTCGTCAAGATAGACGAAGACCTATGGCACCAAGTCAACACCAATAACAGAATCGATCAGTCTTTGCCATACTGCAGGGGCATTAGTCAACCCAAAAGGCATACGGGTAAATTGGAAAAGTCCTCTAGTGAGGACTGTAAATGCAGTAAGCGGGCGAGATTCTGGTGCAATAGGTATTTGCCAATACGCAGACTTAATATCCAACGTACTAAGGAACTTCGCATCTCTTAATTTATCTAAAGTGGCAGAAACAAAAGGTATGGCATAACTGTCTTTGATGGTCACACGATTTAAAGCGCGATAATCGACACAAAAACGCCATTCGCCACTTTTTTTCTTAGCCATTACTATTGGAGATGACCAGGGTGAAATAGATGGTGCCACAATACCATTGGCAATCATTTGTTTCAATTCAGTATTGACATCCTTTTGAAGGGCACGGGAAAGAGGATAATAGCGCTGTTTGATAGGTGCTGAATTTGTCCTGATTTCCAGCTTGACCAAATTGGTACAACCCAATGTTGAACTCATGTTGGAAAAGACATCCTCGATAAGTCTGTCGAGAGTTTCTTTTTGTGTTGGAGTCAGAGTATCAAGGGATTGAATTACGGCAGTTTCGTGACAATAGATTGAAGCAATATCTTTGAAATGCCATTCCCCAGTGTTAGGGTCAGGTATGATTCTCATACGAGTCCAAAAATAAATACTTAAGATCAAGGAATGGGGTAGAAAGGGAACAAACAAAACATCCATAAGGACTACGCGAGTGCGAAGCCTCATAGGCAAGGTCACAATTCCTTTTATTGAACATTGTTATCCATTGGCTACGGTGCAGTTTTCTTAAAAAGCATTTTTCTCTCAGGCAATTTATTTCCGCAAAAAAAAAACCGTTTTTCATTAACCTTACCCTTACCACTCCACCCACCCACCCCACATCGCTTACTAGTGAGAAATTGTTTTCAAAAATCAATGATTTCCATTGATTTTTTTTTTTCATTAGCTGGTTTTTAATATCCAATCTAATAATACAGTTTGTTTATTTAAACTTGATCTAATTATATATATATATATATATATATATATATATATATATATATATATATATATATATATATATATATATATAAATATTTAATTCAAAAACTGTGCTATTAGATTGGATAATATGGCTGAAAAACAGTGATTTTTTAAAAGATTGTCATCAAATATCTGAGGTGTATTAATCGAGTTTAAAAATTAGATATGTAAATCCCGTGTCAATTTTTTTACCAAAATTTAATACCAAAATCTTCTCCCTTTTGTAAGCAGAATCGTATATGATATACGTATATTTTACAATTTAATAAATATACCTTGATAAATAAATATACTGATGATAAATATACCAAAACCAAATGAATTGAATAAATATGTATTTAATGATTATAATATATGATGTGTTGCTTGAGATTCATCTAGAATGAAAACTTTTTAAATATCCTACATCCTAACATCCTTAAAAAAGTTATAAGAGATCACGTATAGATTACAAAAAACTCGGATTATATTAAGATCTTTTTATTCCAAAAATGCCAGACCTCATTAAATTATAAAAGGTCCGACCTTGCAGAAGGTATAATTGAATTCAGAAGGACGAGTTTTCCAAAGTTTGTGATTTTCTATTTAAAATCATTAAAAAATTGTCACCAAAAAAATATTTTTTCGAAATTGAACTTACCGAAGAATCCCAGATTATTCCATAGATCACTCAAACTTCAAGTTTTAATGGGATCTGTGATAGGAATTACAGCCCTTTGAAAATTCCCAAAATTTGCCATTTCTGACGATTCTTTTTGAGCCTTAAATTGGCCTCTACAAATGCCAAATCTCAGCAACTATAATACGTACAACCTTGCCGATGATCTCATTGAATTCAGAAGGACGGTAATATACAAGAGCCGTTGGAATTATGAAGAAAGAAATCATAGTTTTCTCTCATTTGTCTCCCAAAGTTGCGCTTACTATACAAGCTCGATCCCATATATCACGAAAACGTCGAATTATGATAAGTTCTGAAAACGTTTTTAGAAATTATATCACTTTAAAAAATCCCGAATTTAACTCTCTTTTGACATCGAAATTAGCTTCAAAAAATGCCATAACTATAACAGGCATAACAGGTACGATCTTCGAGAGGATAGAGAAATAGTTGCAATGGCTACATAATTAGGTCTTATGGGAGAAAGATACCTCTAAAGTTAATTCGAATTATTTTTTAAGCTTACAATACAAGGCCTCTTCCACCCTTCACCACTCACAAAGGAAAAAAACAAAAAGAAAATTAGATTTGCCTGGGTGCTGAATTCAATGGCGCAATGCTTAAGAGACAAGAAAGTAATAGAACGTAAAATCTAGTTTAAATAAGGTAATTGTATGTAAAGGGAGTATTCCGTTTCACCCTTTTATTACCAATTTATCAACAGATAAATGCACTTTTTCACTTTCTGCTCTATAATTTCTTCTTAGGGTAGTTTCGTAAAAGTTATGTCCTGTTTTGAAAAACTTACATTTTCCAATAGTCAGAACCTGAGAAGATCTATGGAAACTATATCATTTTTCTGCATTTAAAATATTCATATGTATCTCTTTATAAATCTCTCTCTCTCGGATGTTTAGGTCACACCTTAAAATCAATAAAATGCTCCTTTGCAGTCGTGAATTATAACGAAATCATTTCATAATATGGTCGTGTTAAGTGCATCAGTTAAGCAAGCAAAGGAGTACCTCGTTGATATAGGGATATTGTCTTCAGTGGCCTTAACATGCGCTTGTTCTGCATTCTTAAACTTGGATTGTGACCTTTATGTTACCTAACTATCGCACAAAGAGAGAGATTATAGATCTGAATTTTTTTTTTCGAGAGATCTTCCTATAGGGAGTACTACTTAACGCATACCAAATAGATCAGTACATACCTAATGCTAATTAACCATTGATCTGATCGAGAATTTGCCTATAAAAAGACGACTAAGCAATAAAAATCGATGCCCTTGAATTTTATATAGCATAGAACGCCGTGATCTACAAACCTGAGTGTATCTACTTAATCTTATTGGAGATGCGTCTGTTATGTAATACGGTACGGTGTCTTTATTGAATGCAAATGAACTGGTCGGTTTATTAATCTAAATAACAACTTCTTGCATAAAGGAAAATTATGTTCATAGTAATATTTCATATAAGTAAACTTGGGTAAACTCATCCAGATTTTATCCCTAAAGCGAAAGAAACTGATCAAAATAATTATTTTATTTTATTGTCTTTCCTAGGCATTTTTTTTAAATTTTTATTCCAGGCATTTAAAGGAGTTTCTTCTAAAGAAATTTAAAATTACTTCAGCTGTCAGTGAGTCAATGTGACTAGTTTTTCAGCCTTTCCAAGGAGCTAGCGAATATGTTTTCCAGGCATTTGGGTTAATTTTTGTATTATTCCAGGAATTTATGTCTCTAACTGGAAGACAAGAAATGTGTTCTGAACTGCCTGGAAGAAATTAAAAATTACTTCAACTATCAGTGAGTCGGTGTGACTAATTTTTTATCGAGTCCAGGCAGTTGAAAAGGGCAAACCAACAAGAAAATGCTGATTTTTTCCAGGTACTTTAAGAATATGTTTTCCTATATTTTTTAATTAATAATATCAGTAACATCCATTAAATGAAAATTAAGTGTATTTTTGTTTCTATTCTCAACGGCAAACATTTATTCTGTTTTTCTCCCTTTGAGAATTATAATTTTAGAACAAAAACGTTATAAATTAAAACAGACATCCAATCAAAAATTTAAAGAAGGCGAATGAAATTCCGGTCAACTCGAATATCAATTCACAGAGAAATTTAAGACTTTTATTAAAATAAATGATCAGTGGCAAATTATACATGGAAATACATGAATTGAGCAAGAAAATTCTTTTTTTCTCTGTAACTTAAGGAGTTATTATTTATTAACATACTACAACTTTAATAGCTATAAAGTTTGAAAAATTTTCCGTACATTTTGTATTTAAAAAGTGTCGGCTCTTTAACAAGTTTTGATTTATTAATATATGAATATGTATTTTTTTGTCTGTTTCTTCTATTTTTTGTCATCATCTTTTTTTTCCATCTTAGTTTTGCCCAAGTTTTTTTCAAGTCTTTTTTCTAAACTGCCGAGATTAAAGAAAATTCTGGTATATTGACGTTAACTGAACATTCATTGAATTTATTAATTAAACATATAGAATATAGTGGAATGCATTAGCTAGTAATCTAGTAATAATTAGGCGTTTAATTCCTTAACTGGAAAACAAAAAATGTCTGCAACTATCTAGAAGATGTTAAAAATTATTCCACTTGTCAGTGTGACTCGTTTTTTATTCATTCCAGGCAGTTGAGAAAAGCATTCCATGAAGAAAATATTGATTTTTTAGAGGGAGTCAGCGAATATGTTTCCGACCAATTGGGATAATTTTTTACTTCATTCCAGACTTTTATTTCCTTAAATGGATAACAGGAAATTTGCTCAACTGCTTGGAAGAAGTCAAAAATGATTCCACTTATCAATGATTCATTGTGACTAATTTTTTATCTACAGGCAGTTGAAAAGATCTTCCAACAAGGAAATGTTGATTTTTTTTCTAGGGAATTAAAGAATATATCTTCCAGGTATTTGGGGCAATTTTTGTATTATTTCAGGCTTTTATGTCTCTAACTGGAAGACAATAAATGTGTTCAACTGCCTGGAAGAAACTAAAAATGACTTCAGTTGTCAGTGAGACTCACAACAAGAAATAACGCTAACTTAGATTCTAAGTAACATTTTCCCTGGACTCCAAATTCACCTTATCTGACCTTAGTCAATTAAGGAAATCAGAGCTATTTCAGAAGTATCAAATTCCCGAGAGTCAATAGATAATCCAGAATCATGGGAATCAAATTCACATTCTAGGGCAATTATTACAGTCGAATTACCACTGAATGCATTTTATAGATCAAGACGTACCCTTACTTCTTCTACTTACACCAGGTATCTATTCTTTATAGTCCCTAATTACAATTACAAATTAAATGCCGCAATTCAGCTAAACCCCAAAGAAGGATTTTATCAATAAACGTGAAAGGATTTTCTTATTAATGGTGACACATTATAGGAGATGCATCTTCTCGTGTCGCGTCCTTATTTAGCTAACGCGTTAAAAAAAGGACAGCAGGTAATAGACGTACCAACACAATAGAGGCGCATCTTATGGTACGAGATCTTCTATTTTTTTTGCTTCTTTTTGTTCTGATTAGACTTTAATAGTGGGGTGAGATGCTTGTGGATTTTATAAGTATATAAGTTGGTTCAAATCGTAGTGAAATATAGTTAAGTTCAATTGTTTAGCTCTGTAGTTTGTATAGAATAATGTGTGGTATAAGACTGGTGAGTACCATGGGGTAGTTTTCCTTATAAAGGAGTAAATCTTAAGCCTAATTTAAAATATGTTTTCAATTACCATTTTCTACTTTTTATTTCATTCAAATATATACTCTACACAAAGATTCTCATATTTACAAAAATGTTACTTGCATTGGCTTAACTTCTAAACAATATTTGTAAAGCATGTTTTTTTTATTATTATGCTTTTTATTTCATCAGAATATCCCTACACGTTTTTGAGATATTGAACTTTGAAGTCAGTCGTCACCTTAAAAGTTCTTCCTTGAATACCACTAGACAAAAACTCTTACGTTGCCAGGAATGTTACTTAAAGCAACTTGAGCTCTATAGAATATTTTGAGTATTCTTATTCTAATTCTATGCTTTTTATTTTGCGAGAATATTCCCATTAAATTTTTAGATATTCGACTTTAAAGTAGGTAAGCAATATTCAACTTTAAAGGATTTTGAACGAACTAAGAGGGATTAATGATGGAGGAATAAGTAGCAGCTTTCTGTGATTTATCAAAAGCATTTGATTATGTTAATCGTGGAATTCTGCTGCGTCATTATTAACTTCATCATTCATTAACATAACATTAACTTCCTGGCTATGGTCTTTCATGGTTTAAACCTTACTCATCTAGTCGATATCAAAAAGTTTGCATTGGTTCATGCCATTCAGATGTGTTAGTAAAATGCTTGGGGCGTTCCTTTTATTCCTAATTTTTAGAAATGATATTTCTATATTTCTAAATACTTCTGGAAAATGTACTTTATTTGCTGTATCATCAGCTATTCTATTATAAATTTATTAGTCTGCGTGTCTAAATTGAGAATTTTTGAATAAAAACACGTTTAGCTTCGTAACAACCAGACTACTTTATTTCCAAAGAAAACCTAACCTAAAATTTTACACACAAATTCACCAACTTCCTGATAGCGTTCCCAATAACATGGTTATTACTTGTTAATTTTATGAAGCAGTTCAGCCTTGGCATACCAAACTTTTCATAGGCGCCCACAAGTAATAGTCCAAACGATTTAAATCCGGTGAGCGGAGGGTCCAGGAAAAGTCTTGGTTAAATATTGAGTCACATTTTCTACTACTGTGTGGTGGAGCAGATATGTCTGGATATCTCAAACCCTCAAAGTCGAGTTCAACCCCAATTCCCTGTAAGAAGTATCATAATTTATTCCTTGCAGTCATTTGTGTTTACCCCTAGCCTTGATGATGCAATTTCTGGACATTTCTGACCCTCAAAGTAAAGTTCAATCATAATTTCCTCTAACAAATTAGTAGTCATCTATTTCAGGCAGTTATTTCTTGTCTTTAACGTAAAAACCCACTTTAATTGCTTGGAATAAAATAATAATTTATTCTAGGCAATAATTTCCGGATATTTGTTTCAAAGTACAGCTCAAACCCAATTGCCTGGAATAAAATAATAATTTATTCTATTCATGGTGTAACCACATCTGTTGTCTTCTTTAAATCGGAATATCCTCTAACAATACAGGTAGTACTTCATGTAAAAACTAACTCGCAAATGTCAAACACATAAGGGTAGACTAACTGATCTCGTAACTAATCACAGCAAAAATTAATCGAAAAACGGTGTTGGCAATTCCACTCCGTTCGATTGTTGCAGATGAAATGGGTGCATTATTCTTCATGCAGTCATTTAGGTAAAACCAGTACGACGTAATATCCTGCGACAACTGGTTGATGGTGACCGTTCAACAGTATCACTATACTATGCCCAAAATCTAATACTCTTCAAGTGTTAGATCTTGGGCAGTTGCTGGACGTATGAGAGAAGCATTTGAAAAAGATCATGTTACTCTCAGTCAATTAAAAACTTTCCCAAACACTCCTATTGTGTGTTCTTAAGCATTAGAGTCCGTTTAAATAACAAATTTAGTAGTAGTTATATATCGCCCTCTATCTTTGAACGTTAATGAATTTATAGAGTTTCTAAAAGATCTTTTTATGGCTCAAACTCTTAAATTTTTTGAAGCATACTTAAATAACAAATATCAGTCTGTATTAGTAAGTGGTAGTGATACATTCGGACAGCAATCTGATTTTTTTATTTTAAAAATGGATGTTCCTCAAGACCACTGTTATTTTCAATGTATGTTTCTGATATGAACTGATCAGTTCTAAATACAACAATATGCTGATGAATCACAAATATGTATCCAATTTTGATTGTCGAATATTATAAGCATATAACCCAATTTTTAAAGGAGCATCAGATATTACATATGAATAATAGTAGGAAATATCAAATGTACAATTTTGTTTTTAAAATTCTAAAATCAGGACAACCCTCGTATCTGAGGGCTTTATTTTCTAGATCTAATCACCAGCATAATACGAGAAATATTCAAACGAACTTTTAAATACTTTAACACCGATCCACAAATGTGGAATAATTTACCAAATTTAAAAAACTTAAGCTGTGTAATAAATTTATAAGTTATATGATAAATGATTTTTTAATTAAACAGGGTTTATAGTATCTTTATTGTATTGAGTGTTTAATACTTTGAATTGATATGATTGAATTAGTCACAGTGTCGTCTTTAATTTTTATTATTTATTATTGATTTGTAATGTGTTCCACGTAAATATTTACGTCGTTGCAATCGGTTTTTATAATCGCGGGTTAATACTTTTTGCCTCAAAGTATGATATATGAAGGGAAAAATGTATATATATTACGTTCACTAATCTTAGACACTTTATGTATTTTTATCTTTTGGTAATAAATGATTTTTAATTTGATTTGGATACCGGCGGCGATATTCTTTAATTGTACTTAATTAATTGTACGTCTTCCTTATGTTTGTTTTTTTTATTTATTCATACACCATGTTTTTGTACTTTTATTTTATTAATATTCTCCTTTTACTCTAGATTATAATTTTAAATTTATAGTTTTGACATTTTATTTTTACTTGCCCTATTTATATATCTTACGATTGTTTGATTTTTCAGTTATTAGCGGCAACCCTGTTGGGTTACTGCTCCACTGCGAGACTGGACAGCACCTACTTACCACCAGGGGGCGCCAACGGAGCCGGAGGTGGGCCAGGGATTGCACCGCCCTTCGGGGGCGGCAAACCGCCCGGAGGGCGACCAGGGGGTGGCGGAGGTGGAAGACCGGGGGGTAATGCCACTAACTTTTACTAACATATACATATACTTTATATATTATATCATATACATAACAAAAATAAATCTCTTCTTAGAACGTGAGAAAACAATAATTTAAACCAAGAGGTACATATCTCTATCTATATGTTACATAAAAGGTTTTGAATGCATGCTGCACGCGTTATTGTGTATGTAGTGGAATGGCATGTGCTCACAGTATGTCAAAGGCTTTACGAAAATCGCTTAAGTTAAAGTATAGTGTCTCGATTATTCGTACATGAGTCAACCTATCACGATTTTACTCTGAATTACATTCACTTAACTGAGTTCCGCTAGTACTATTGATACTACGTGCGGTGGGTTGGGTACCATTCAAGAAAACGGCAGTAAATCTATGATGGGTGTGTATTACTTGACTTAATTCAGCTAATTCTACCGTGCATGAAAGCTGCGGCATTCATCAGACCCCGTTTAGCATGAGAAGAACATAAAAATTAAATCTCGCTGAAAATATAAAATAAAATATCTGTTAAGGTAATGGTAATGGAGGTCCTCGTCCTGGAGGAGGTAATGGTAATGGCGGAGGTGGATCAGCAGCAGGTGCCAACGCAGACGCCCAAGCAACCATCATCTCTTATGAGAACGACAACGATGGCAGTGGAAACTATAAGTGGAGGTGAAAAAAAGTGAATTTTTCCATTCAATGTTTTAATAAACCGTATTCTAGTTACGAAACGAGTAATGGCATCAAGGCCGACGAAACTGGTGAATTAAAGAACGCCGGAAGTGACGATGAAGCGCAGTCCGCGGTAGGATCGTTCTCGTATACAGCACCTGACGGTACGGAGATCAAAATTGAATATACCGCCGACGAAAACGGTTTTGTACCAAAAGGTAGGCCGCGATTTGAAGGAGAAATCTGATGCATTATTTCTCTAACGTTCAAATTTCTTCTTTTCAGGTGACCATTTGCCCACCCCACCACCAATCCCACCAGAGATCTTGAAATCTTTGGAAGAGAATGCGGCCGAAGAAGCTGCTGGTGGAGGAAATGGAGGTGGAAACGGTGGAAACGGAAATGGTGGAAATGGAGCTAACGGATACCGATATTAGAATTAAGGTAAGCAGAGGTTTGATGCAGTTAAGTCATTACATTGACAAAAATCATACTGAAGTATTAAGGTTTCTAAGAAATAAAGTCTTATACTACTTGGAAGGTTTTCTAGAATCCAAAAAGCTTCTATAAAATGATCCGTTCTAGATAAAGAGTATACTTAAGTCAGTTGCAAAAGATGAATATCTGAAATCAATTTGTCATAACATCTAGGCACTCCAGAAAATAAGAAAGTTCAACTGGAAACACAATTTTTTTTTCTGATAGAGTAGTGATCATTGATTTTTTCCAAGCAACTAAGCAAATGTCCTCAACTGCCTAGAAGAACTATAAAATGATCTTTATCATATGCAATAAGAAAACCAGAGTAAATAAAAAAATATAACATCAATATCAACTTTGGAAAAACCTTGGGATTTGGAGATAAACACATTTTCCGAGGATAGGTGAAAGTTCATTTGATTATAAAAGGTCCACTTTCAACACATACAAAAATTATATACTACAGAGTATTCTGCCCTTTGATTCAGACCTATTTGCTTGCCTGCTATACAGAACTTTCCTTTTAATTTCAGACCTACCTGCTAGAAACACAAAGATGCCTTACCTATAAATTAAGTGCCAGTGACCTATTATATATATAGATATTATTTTGTTATTATTTATGTAAATTATTTATTTATTTATTCCTATGTACTACAGTAGGGATATATATATATATATATATTATTGTGCAATATATTAGCTTATAAGGAATATTGGTCAGAAATGATGAATTACTGCGTTGTAACGGACAATGATTTTCCATATATTTGTATGTGATCTTCTCAGTGGTAGTGAAATACCACATTTGCTTGATTTAATAAGCTGCTAAGGCTGTAATATTTATTATTATTGAAGAATTAAACGGTTTATCATTATGTTGGTTGTTTTTCTTTTATAATGTAATAAGATTTTCTCCTTAGTTTCTATTCAAGAAATTGGGATTCAAGCATATCATTAAATGAGATAATAATATATTTTTATGGTACTGCAAGGTTATTAAATTGATGCTGCAATGCAACTATTAAAAGTGGTTTTATTCATATTGGGTGTAATACAAATTATAGTCAAAGGTATGATTAATGAATAACGTAGAATTTTAGCATAGGGAAAATAGTCCATTTACTTCCCTCCACTGTTTCAATTAGGTATTTATATTTCTGTCCGTAAATGCGAGTGGATCTTATTGAGAACTTAATTGGCATTGGCTTACATTGATGGTCTACTAACATATCACTGTCGTCAATGCTTGACGTTTCACAGCTGATGAGTACTTACCAAGTACGTACCGAAGTAAATGAGTACTACTAGGTGGCCGCCATATTACGTGATTGTGTCCTTTCGATGTTGGTCACTCTGACAAATTTCAGTTGTGCCACAATTAAAGTTTTTGAGAGGTTATGGTTACAAATACAAAATAGAAAATTTTCATTTACTATTACGACTTTCACTTTTCCTCTATGTACAGTGTTTCCACATTAATAGGTACAACTATCTATAAAAATCAAAATATACATAATTTTATAAGGGTTTGGAATTAACAAGGGTTTATATAGTAAAAATAAACAACTCTATATATTATTCTATCATACACAACACAGACAGACAATTCACAATAATTCGGTTTTGAGAAACAGTGAAACAAATACATTTTTTGTTGGCAACACTGAAAATGTTCAGAGTGGCCAACATCAAAAGGACACAACCACTATAAAAATGGCTATAATTTTTGCCTATTGTGGGCATGGCAAAATTTAAAAAAATATTATAAAGCTTTACAACCTAGAGATTTAGCGCCTATGAAAAGTTGTCTGCTCTGGCTGTCACATACTATGACATTGGCAGTTGACAGACACATCGTTCAGCGCCATCTCTTGGTTAGAAAAAAAATACAGGAACTCATTCTAGAGATCGAATTTACGATTGACATTTAAATCAGAAAATCTTTTACTTTCTTTCTTACATAATTACCGAAAATGTCAATTATTCGAATAATCAGTTTGCACAAAAAATATTGAGTAAACTTAATGTATGTAATTAGGATTTCGGTACATTGAATAGTTCAATTTCATAAATTATATTTATTCTTAAAGGCGTTTAAACTATTCTCTCTTTTCTAAATCAAGCTATTTTTATCAGCCCAATAAATATTATTATGGTATGCACATTACATAAAAGAGGATTCTTGTTGTTCGAACGGCCTGAACTTTTACACAAGACAATAGCAAAATCTTCATATAATAACTCAGAGGGGGGAAGAAGAAGAGATATTCGCCATATAAATAACAAAGTGATAAAATAAATATTGTTAATATTATATACAAGAAGGTGTGTTACTTTTGAGAGTTTCTTTTCAACGCAAAATGAAAGTGATGGTAAGTAAGTACATAACAATTTCTAATAAATGAAAGTGCATGTGTATACAAATTTTTTTCTTAGATAACATTTAGATGTCATATAAACCGAATTTTTTTAATAAGAACTTTACGCCTTCCACCGGTAAATCACATTCGGCGGCCATCTTGGATCGCTTACGTCACATTGTGGGAGGGGCTCATGTGACAGCTCATTTATTAATACATAATAGTGTCACGTGGCTTGTATCAAGGAAGGCCGTCGGTGTATTACAAGGGCTAGTTAAAAAGTATGGCAAACCATAAAACACATTTAAACTAAAAATATTTCGCCATAACTTAATCCAGCCGCTGAGAGATTTATTGCAGTCGTAACACATTAAATAATTTTATGCAGATAATAAAAATCCCTTACTTACTTCTTCATTGAGCAGATTGTATTAAGATTCCAATACTTAGGTAATTTTTTGTGGTCTTCTTGGATCGATTCACACCCGCCCCCAAAACTCCCCTAAATCATCCACTGAGCCCATCCCCATTATAAGACAACAACAAGAACTTAACGAGGATGGATCCTATAAATGGAGGTGAGTCTTGCATTTTATTCTCAAAAAAAACTCCATTTTCGATGATTCTTTTCCAGTTTTGCCACAGCAAACCAAATTGTAGCAGAGGCCCAAGGGTTCCAGAAGAGACTGAAGGACCCCTCCGACCCCAAGGAGCCTGAAGGTCAAGTGGCTCAAGGTCAGTACAAATACGTCGATCTGGACGGCAAGACCATCCAACTTAACTACGTGGCAGACGAGAATGGTTTTCAGCCAATAGGAGAGCATCTACCCACCCCACCACCGATTCCTGCAGCCATTCAGAGGGCACTCGATTATTTGTCGGGCTTATCACCGACGGATGATCCTAGAACTAAGGCTCTTAAAGAGAAACTAGATAGGATTGACGTTTGAGCTTATATAAGGTGTAAAATTAGGGTTAAGGTGTAAATAGTTTGAAGCAAAAGATGGCAAGATTGTTAATGTGTTCATTACGGTAACTGAATATATTTTTACTGAAATAAAAAAAAGTGAGGTTAGTTTGCTCTTCCGCCGTATAGAGGCGCAGTGTTCGGTAGCATTAATAAGAAATACATTATAAAATTGACCTTGACTGGTAGTAAAATTACCTTAGAACATTGAAAGGCTAGAATTAGCATTGCCGTGGAACTATGAGCAGTTTCTTTGCTTGCCACATCTCTGAGGAGGTACAATGATGCCATATCATATTTTTTAATAAAATAAGATACTCTATAAAGAAATCAACATTCAAAGTTAAATGAATGCACATAACGAATGTTAAAGAAAAAGGCAACAACATCGCAACGCCGCTCGATCGCATTGTTGATTCCACCGACGCAAGTAGTCTTTACCAGTGACGTCGTCAAAAAATATTTATTATTAATAGATTGTGCTTTAAATTATAAACAATATTACCGTTTATAAACTCTTGCGTTTTTTTAACGTACTTCATTAGAGTGAAGGTACTTCTAATAAAAAATCTAATAAAAAGCATTTTTACGGAAATTAAATATTTTATAATTATTACAGGTTTTATTATTCTACGTTTATGACGACGGTTATCCCTCGATATGATGTTATGACAATATCAGTATTTACTTGTGAAAAGATCGGCTTAAATCGCCTTTTTCCCATGGTGCCGCACACATGTCACAAGTTTTTACTATCGTAACGATTCACAAAAATACTGAAATAACTCAACCTTTTTCAACCAAAAACTAAAGAAAAAACACAGAACTTCATAAAGGCCGAAGTTGTAAACAAAAAGCCGTTTGTCAAGATGACATTTCTCAACAGCTCAATCAGCTTTTGTCTGCGGTGTTGCCATTACAATTTTTTTAGAAGCGGTTTTAGGAATAAGAATGTTAATAATTGAAGATGATGAAGATGTTAGAATAACATATATCTATTTATACTTTTTATTTTAAAGTTAAATTAACATTATTATATGTGCTGATGTATAGCTGAAAATTTCCTAACTTGAAAATGCGTATAAACTTGACAACAGAGTATCGATGAATATGTTTGTCATGTTGAACTCAAACAAAGTTGTTGTTTACTAATTCTAGCCTTTCAAAGTTCTAAGAAAATGACTTTAAAAAGATCGTCAGCTACAGACAAATCAATCATTTGTCAAAGGGCCTGTCATATTTGTCAATAAAATGCCATGACACCAACCGAGTCACGTCAAGCAAAACGATAAATGAATTTAATAAAAAGGCGGGAGATTTTAAAACCAAGACGAGAACTTATATGGGGAGGAATGGTACATAACAATGACCCCTGTGCGTCACTATTTAAAAAAAATAGGCAAAAAAATAATAAATAATATATACTTAAGGAGATTATACAATTAACAATATAAGTACCTATCACAAAATAAAAATATATTTACATCCTACGCCAGCAGGTTCTCTTTGCTGGAAGTCAACAGGTTGGGTAGGGATTTGCAGGTGGCGCTACTCTTCCGTTCAGTCTTGTTCGACTTATAAAGTCTACTATTCGATGGACACTCGATGTCCAAAGCCACCAGGTTATCTCTCAGTTTTAAGTACTCCTCGACATCTTTGCGGGGGCTCTCTTGTTCGCACAAATCGACGACGTGCACGTCGGCTTTTTGTATCGACGAGCAGCTGCCGAAACTTTTCGGTTTTTTCTTGTTGCACTCGTTCTCGAAGACGTAGCAGACTTGCACGTCGCTCACTTGCGAGTTGGAGTTCGTATCTGAGGGAGGAACGTTGTATTCCGCGTGGGTGACCACTTGGGCCAACCGGTTCTGGTGCTGGGTGTCTTTGATCGTTATGTAGGTAGGCGAGGGTGGAATCGGCGGTTTCTCCGGCGCGTTTTGCACCAGGATAATTCTGGAAAAAAAGGGGTTTTTAGTTGAAAAATTCACCCTGCATATGCTTGTACAAGAATTTAACAGGTTAGGGACAAGTTTCTATTTATTTAAGCAATCAGGTCTGAAATAAACATTTTAAGGTTTACAATAATGTTTGGAGGAATGAACTCATAATTGGTAACTTTGGCACCAAAGTTTGATTTAGATAACTGTACGTAAACAACGAGGGTGGTTATTAAATTAAAAGCTAGCTAGAAATTATTGGCTAAAACTAAGCTTAAGTCTCTTATTATTAGATTTCTTAAACATTGGTTCTAGCACTAATAATCTTGAAAATTAATTGGTTGAATTTTTAACAAAATATAAATATCGTTAGAGTGCATAAGGTAGTTAAGATTAAACTGATTTTTAAGTACTTTATTTTATAAACACTGAGATCTTAGTACTGACAGGATGTAGCTGTCATAAATTTGATATTTAGCTGATATACTTTTATGTAAACACTATCAAGATTTTTTCAGACCATTAAAAACTTCTCGATAACCCCAAAACTGTTGGATCTATAACGAAACTTGACAGGGCCTTTTTGGTAAAGAAACTCATCAGCTTTCATATGAAACTAAAATAAATAGATTCGTTATAGGAGTTGTTAAAAATATTTAGATTTTTGTAAGGCCTTTGACAGTATTAAGATTTTTTTCAATCCTCTGAAAAACTACTCAATAACTCCAAAACTATTGTATCTAAAAGAAAACTCGTAAATACATTTTTGGTAAGTAAACTCATCAGCTCTCACATGAAACTAAAATCAAAAAAAACATTACATGCGTTTTTAAAATATTTCGAGTTTTGTAAGGCCTTTGACAGTATCAAGATAGTTTCAATTCCCTGAAAAAGTACTCAATAACTCCAAAACTGTTGCATCTAAAAGAAAATTAGTAAGGATCTTTTTGGTAAAGAAACTTATCAGCTTTCATATAAAACTAAAATCAACAAATCCGTTACATGAATTTTTAAAATATTTAGATTTTTGTAAGGACTTTGACAATATCAAGATTTTTTTCATTCCTCTGAAAAACTACTCAATAACTCCAAAACTATTGTACCTAAAAGGAAACTTGTAAGAACCTTTTTGGTAAGAAAACTTATCAGCTTTCATATGAAACTAAAATCAATAAATTCATTACAGGAGTTTTTAAAATATTTGGATTTTTGTAAGGCCTTTCACATTATCAAGATATTTTCATTCCTCTGAGAAACTATTCAGTAACTACAAAACTGTTGAATCTATAACGAAAATTGTAAGGGCCTTTTTGGTAAAGAAACTCATCAGCTTTCATATGAAACTAAAATCAATAGATTCGTTACAGGAGTTTTTAAAATATTTCGAGTTTTGTAAGGCCTTTGACAATATCAAGATTTTTTTCAATCCTATAAAAAACTACTCAATAACTCCAAAACTATTGTATCTAAAAGAAAACTTGTCAATACATTTTTGGTAAGAAAACTCATCAGCTTTCATATAAAACTAAAATTAATAGACTCGTTACAGGAGTTTTTAAAATATTTCGATTTTTGTAAGGCCCTTGATATTTTCATTCCTCTGAGAAACTACTCAATAACTACAAAACTGTTGAATCTATAACGAAAATTGTAAGGGCCTTTTTGGTAAAGAAACTCATTAGCTTTCATATGAAACTAAAATCAACAGATTCGTTACAGGAGTGTTAAAAATATTTCGAATTTTGTAAGGCCTTTGACAATATCAAGATTTTTTTCAATCCTATGAAAAACTACTCAATAACTCCAAAACTATTGTACCTAAAAGAAAACTTGTAAATATATTTTTGGTAAGAAAACTCATCAGCTTTCATATAAAACTAAAATCAATAGACTCGTTACAGGAGTTTTTAAAATATTTCGATTTTTGTAAGGCCTTTGATATTTTCATTCCTCTGAGAAACTATCCAATAACTCCAAAACTGTTGGATCTATGACGAAAATTGTAAGGGCCTTTTTGGCAAAGAAACTCATCAGCTTTCATATAAAACTAAAATCAATAAAATCGTTATATTAATTTTTAAAATATTTAGATTTTTGTAAGGACTTTGACAATATCAAGATTTTTTTCAATCCTATGAAAAACTACTCAATAACTCCAAAACTATTGTATCTGAAAGGAAACTTGTAAGGACCTTTTTGGTAAGAAAACTTATCAGCTTTCATATGAAACTAAAATCAATAAATTCGTTACAGGCGTTTTTAAAATATTTGGATTTTTGTAAGGCCTTTGACATTATCAAGATATTTTCATTCCTCTGAGAAACTATTCAGTAACTACAAAACTGTTGAATCTATAACGAAAATTGTATGGGCCTTTTTGGTAAAGAAACTCATCAGCTTTCATATAAAACTAAAATTAATAGACTCGTTACAGGAGTTTTAAAAATATTTTGATTTTTGTAAGGCCTTTGACATCATCAAGATATTTTCATTCCCCTGAGAAACTTTACTTACTTTACTTAGTAACTGTTGGATCTATAACGAAATTTTCATACTGATACTGATATGTATCTTGTTGTTTGCATTAGTAAAATGTTTCCGTAAAAGGTGTTATTTTGTCTTTTATATGTTCAATGTGTGCATCTTAATTAAGATTTTCATACAGTATAAGGATGTGTTCCTTTGATCTATTTTTCTGTTTAAAAAATATGTATCTAGTTTTGTCCAAATTTATCCTAAGATTATTTTGAAGCAACCATTTAAATGCAAATATATCAGTATAGTATAAAAGTATAAAATAATATAAAAAGTTATACACTACAATTATAGGTAAAGATTACAGTTTTCTGGCCATTTACATATACATATTGCTTCCTACTCAACAAGTATGTCATAATCAAGTCAAGTACAACAACCCATTTTTTCTAATTTATCTAGTAAAATAGCATGATTGTTACTAATACTTGTTTGTTACTTACTACTACTCTACTTTACTTTTGGGTCTCATTTATATTGCTTTTTAGAGGTTTTGTAAGTAACGTAAGTAACGTTTTTTTTGGACGCCTTTTTGCACGCACTTTTTGCCTTAATTTTATTTTAAATATTTTAGATAAAGTATTGATACATGCTTATAACTACATAAAAAATGTACAAGGCTGTTGCCTTATATTATGTGGACAGAGCCTAGCTCGGTTATTATATAGGGTGGGAAAAAACTTTAAATATAAAAGTAGTTAAATCGTTAGGACATATCATAATTTATAATAAGGGGTATCGCAAAATTAATAAAAAATACAAGGTTGTATTGTATTAACTGCTTCAAAAGCTTGCCACAAATCTACAAAAACTGCTATTACGATTTTACTAATATTATCTAAATGGCATGAAATATAGTCAAGTAGATAGTTCGTTAGGTGGAGCTTAACGTACTACTATTTTTAAAGAATCCTTGTAATATTGAAGACCTTGTTCTCTTTCTTTTAGTGCAATGAGTAAGACAGAGAAACTTATGACAAACGAAACGTGTAAGACAGAGATGGCTTATATGTGTTTTTTAATTACGTTTTTTCTTTAAAAAATAGTTTTTTTTATGTGTCTAAAGTAATCAAACTGCCCAAATTGTTAATACCTTTTTTGTTAACATTGCAGAAAGTATAGTCTAAGAATTACCTACACCCACAAACAATTTTTCCAAATTTTTAACTCCTGGTAGATTCACCACTGACTCTTTTAAATTTCATGAGCTGACTTTCAATGAGGTTAGAGATAAAATAAACTCTCTTAAAAATGAAAAGAGCAAAGACTGTTTTGATCTTAACGTTAAAGTCATTAAAACAATTAAAAATATTATCATTTATCCATTGCCAAATCTCTTAAATGCCTGCATAAAAGAAAACATTATATAAAAACAATATATAAAAACAAAGGTTCAGTTAATGATGTGTCAAACTATTGCCCAATATCACTGTTGACAATTTTCTCAAAGATTCTGGAATCACTCATGAAGGATCATTTTGAAAATAACAATCTCCTTATGCAGGGTAAGTTTGGTTTCAGGAGTAACAGGTCAATTGCATTGGCTATTGAGAGTTTGGCGGATTTTTCATCAAGGGGTCTGGAAATGGGTTTCGACACCTATGCTTCATTCTTTGACCTGACAAAGGCCTTTGACTGTGTATCTTATGAATGTATGCCAGTATGCCTTTGTCAGGTCATACCTATATGGCCGACTCCAATATGTGTCATACAATGCTAGTGTATCTGATAAACAGCCATTACATCATGAAGTACCACAAGGATCCGTTCTAGGCCCACTCTTATTCCTTATTTATGTAAATGACTTGCCTTATTTTACAGACCGGGCACATGAGCATAAGTTGATCCTGTCCATCAGTTGAGCTGATCCTACTCATGGGGAGAAGATATCTGGTTTACAGCGCAGGTGCATAAGGGCTATGACTGGTTTGGGGCAGCGTGACTGTTGTCGACACTGTTATTCTGAACTTGGCATCCTCACTTTTCCATGTGTATTTATCTTGCAATGTTTGACTTTTATAAAAAATAATCTACCATCATATTTGACACACAGTAATATACATCAGTATTCAACTCGAAACAATCTGAATATTTTGCCAGAATTTCGCAGGCTTGGGAGAACCCGCAGAGGAACTGTTTATCATGGGATTTGTTTCTATAATGTGTTACCATTGCAGGTTAGGGAACTTAATGAACAAGCTTTTATTAAAAAAATTAAAAACTATTAATTAAAAAAGTCTTTTTATTCATTTGAAGAGTACCTAAATAACAATTTTAATGACCTAATTTAACTGTTTTATAAATATTGTGTGTCTATTATAAGTATTTTTAAATTGAGTGTCTGTAGACTTTAATTATATATAAATTTTAGAATCTTACTGTATATGTGCGTATATAATTTCTATTTATTAATTTTAGTTAATACTTAAGTTTTAAATCATGAAATTGCATTTTATATATTACCGTTTATATTGACTTGTAAAAACACTATGTGTAATATTACGAATAATGAAATTTAAAAAAAAAATTAACAAACAATAAAATAAAAAACCCCGAGCCGTAATCAGAAATATTAAATTGATGATGGTCTCGGGAAGACGAAACGTCCGATTTTAAATAAAAAATTTTCCAAGGTGACTCAACTTTAAAAAAATTTTAAAAATATTTGTAGACAGCACACTAAACTGGAAGAAATTGTTTCAAGTTAATTTTTTCGAGTACATTTTTTAGTTTTTCTAGGATCACTTGGGAACCTTTGGAGATACTTAAATGGAGTTTGCATTTAAAGAAATGGCGGTTCCTAAAGAATAGTGAACTCTTTTCTAACTATTTTAGTGGAGTATATGAACCTTCTGATACACCAACTTTAATTGAGCCTAGTCAATGTCAAGAACGTTTTTTAGTTAACAATATTGATATAAATGACATTAAATCCGCACTTATATCTACGGATCCTAAAAAGGGACCTGGCCCAGACGGTTTTTCTTCATTTTTTTGAAGTCTTGTCCTAGCTTGTGCGAGCCTTTGCATATTTTGTATAATCAATGTTTATCCAGCGGCATTTTTCCTCATATTTGGAAAACAGCTCAAATTGTGCCAGTATTTAAATCTGGAGAAAAAACTTATGTACGGGATTACAGGCCTATTTCCCTACTTAGTCACTTTGGTAAACTTTTTGAATCTTTGCTGTTAAAACAATTATTCTTTAAGGTCAAAGAAGCTATTGATGTTAACCAACATGGCTTTTTCCAAAGAAAATAGGTAATAACCCACTTAATACCATTTATTCAGAGTATAAACGCAAGTATGGATAGTGGTCTGGAAACTTGTGCCGTGTACACCGACTTTTTCAAGGCTTTTGATAAGGTACATTGTCCTACACTTTTCGTGAAGTTGGAGAATTTCGGTGTGCACGGGGCCCTACTCAAACTCATTAAAAGTTATCTAACAAATCGCTCTCAGTACGTTGTCATAAATGGAGTAAAGTCTTCTTGTACAACCGTAACTTCAGGAGTACCGCAAGGTTCTCATTTGGGACAGATTTTGTTCTCAATTTTTTTAAATGACATTGGTCAATGTTTCTCTACCTGTAGATATCTTGCATATGCAGATGACCTAAAAATCTTTACAACAATTAAGAAGGTATCAGATTTTCGTGCCCTGCAATTTGATCTTGCAAATTTTGAAAGGTACTGTACCTTAAATATATTATTTATTAATCCAGAAAAATGTCATTCTATACTTTTTAGCAGAAAACCATCTCAGACACAACACAAATGTGATGTCTATTTCGGGGGCACTATCTTGAAGTATGTGGAGTTTATTAAGGATTTAGGTGTGACGTTGGATTCCAGACTGCTCTTCGACGTTCATATAGAAAACATTGTTCAGAAAGCTCTAAAAAATCTAGGTTTTATATCTCGAATTATAAAGGGTTTTAGTAATCAATCATCTTTAATATTATTATATAATGCATTCGTTAAACCTACTATAGAATATACGACAGTGGCTTGGAATCCGATGTATCACAAATATATTGACCAAATTGAAAGAGTTCAACGCAAGTTTGTAAATATAGTAAATTTTCGCTTTAATAGACAAAGACATTTTTTTACTTACTATGATAACTTAAAATTTTATGGTATGAAGCCCTTAGAGAGTCGTAGAAACAATTTTGATTTAATATTGATTTATAAAATTATTAATAATTTAATAGACTGTCCTTACTGTCTGGAAAATGTACATATCAACGTTAATCCTTATATTTTGCATAATAGATTGACCTTTAGCATCTCAAGATATTCTTCAAACTATTTGTCTGAGCTCCATTGTTCAGATGCGCCCGTAGTTTTCATAATTTTCAAGAAACTAATTTGATTAATGATATATTTTTCTCCAGTATGGCTTCATTTAAGCGATACTTAAAGAACGATAAATATTGTCCTTTTTTCCCTATTGTCATTATTCATATGTATATATGCTTCTTTATTGTTTATAAGAGATACTATTAAATAAGTTAGTTAGGTTTATATTGCTTGGTGTATTTGTTAGCTTTGGTGAAAATGTAATGTTTGGCAAAGCGCTTGCTTGTATTTAAATTCATAAGATACTTTGTGCTTTTCTGTTATTGGATTGCTTAGTCTACCTGTAGGAGAGCCTTGTACTTAAATAAATAAATAAATAGCCATTTTTGTCGGTTTAGTACTTTTTGAGCTAGAGCCTAATAAGATCCAAAGCTTACCAGATTGAATTTTTTTAAATTATTCTTGGACATGTTTGCATATAACTTTCAAACTATTTACTCTGTAAATAAATTTTATGTAAAAAATGTAATTGTAGGTCAAAAATTAACTTAGCTAGAACACTTTTTTTTGTTTCAAGTTAATTTTTTCCCAACAGTTTTTTAAAGATCATTTGGAAACTTTTGGAGGTATTTAAATGGAGTATCCATTTAAAAAAAAAGGTGATTCCTAGGAAATAATTTCATATATGAACCATTTTTGTGGGTTTAGTACTTTTTGACCAAGAATTTTTTTATTATTATTGGACATTTTTGCATATTACTTCAGAACTATTTATGCTATTGCTATAATTCCTTTACGGTATTTGAATGACCACTCTGTAGATTAATTCTGTGTGACAAAATATGATTGTAGGTCAAAAATTAACTTAACTAGAACACTTTTTGTTTCAAGTTAATTTTTTCCAGTAGATTTTTCAGCTTTTTAACCATAGTACCATATAGTTATGTTAAAAAAACAGTTAGTGAGCGTGATAGACAAGGCAAATGTCTTTTCGAAATCAGGGGTTTACTCTTTGAAATGTGGGGATTGTGACGCTGTATATATTGGCCAATCTGGAAGAAAAATTTCTACACGCGTTAAAGAACATGTAGCGTTGTTTAAGAAATTTAAAAATACAGACGTCCGTGATACAAAGTCAGCGTTTGCGAATCACCTGTTAGCTAGTCCACACATCACTTTTCTCCAGAGGTCGGAGCTGAAATACTTCATGAATGCCCTAAAGGGAAAAAGCTTGACCTTCTGGAGAGGATGGAAATTACTAAAGCCAAGAAGAGTCCTGTTCTTGTCTGTGTTAACGACATTACGAAATTATTTTTAATAATCTTATTTAATCAATTTTATACTTACATAATTTCTTCCAACTGAAATAAGTTTAATATTGTGTTAAAATGCCTTGGCTTAACAACAAATGTTTTGAACTTCTTCTCAGTGCTCCGGTAGCTAATAGGTTATAGTCTCTGGCTTGTAAGCTTGTTGTCGCGGGTTCGATTGCGTGTGATATTATTTTGCAATTTTTTTATTTTTTATTTTTTGGTTCTAAATAACTGTATAGTCATTCTAACCTTAAATGTATGTTTATTTACTGTTTTGCCAACGTTAGTGGCTTTTTAAGGTTTTTAGTCTTTTTAATGTCCCCTTTTTTCTTTCAATACTAATTATTATTGTTTTAGGCCTGATGATGCTCTGAATAGAGCGAAACACGTGTAGCTTTAAGTAAATGTTATGAGACCGTGACTTTGTGTTTTTCATTGTTTTTCGTCTGCCATATAGTTATGTTGTTTTATTTTAGATCCTGATTTATATATTGGCCCTACTTTTGATATTTCGAGTTAAGAACAAATTTCGTGAGTGCTAAGGGCCTTATTTATAATGTAATTAAATCAAGAACCCCAATATTTTTACTGTTTTTTTTTGTTTGTTTTAGCTTGCCGTTATTGGACCAAAATCACGCATTTATTCCTCGTATTTGCGTGAATATAAATAAACTTGATGTGCGACACTGATTTTTTATTTTAAACCAACCATACGTAAGACGACTATATTTAGCTAGCACTGACCATTCAAGAAATTTAAATACAGTAATATTAAAATTAATGCAAATGCATGGTTTCCTTAAACATTTTTCTATACCTAATATTATCTTTATTGACGTAACATTTGTCATGATTTTCAATATAAGGATAATAGATGCATAGGCAATTTATTATTTGGCGTAATTATATGGTCAATTATGGCAAATTTTCAACGAGTACAGTCATTAATGTAAATTTATACTAATTAGCTATTGGGCACAGTCCAACCAATCATAAGAAAAATACCATCAAGTTGAGACTTTTGAAGCGCATATTCGATTGAGAGCATTAAAACATTAAAAAAAAACAAGTGCCTTACCTATTATGAGCTTTCCACCTGGAAAACAAATGGAGATACTGCCTACATTGGATATACATAAAGACGGCCCCGCCAGTAAATCCGACAGCAACTACCACTAGCTTTGTCCAAAAAGGCCATGCTATAAATACAATTTTTCCTTTAGGATCTTAAAAATAAAATAAAGAAATATAATTAAATCAAGTTCTCAAGAAAATGAAACATTTTTATAAAACCTGAGTATTAGTTAAATAAATATTTCAAACCGACAAACAGTTATTCAACTTCCTTTTTTACTGATAACGTATGGTAATTGTGCCTGGCCTAATCGGTCAAGAATCCAGACAACGGAATTTTAAAAATCGCATTTTTTTCTTTATAACAGTTTTTTTTTATCAGAATTCCTGGGCTTTTATTCAACAGCGCAACACCGGCAATCATTTATGTGAAACAATGATATAATTTTTTATTGTTACGGTTTAATGAATGTGCAAAGTCACGAGCTTAAGATTAGAATAAATTTTATAACTGCAGCTTTTTTTTAATAAAAAATTCACATATATTTTAGGTTTAAATCATCAATTGACCACTAGTTATTTAATTTTTATATATAGCCCTTGTATGCAGGAAAATTAAACTCACCAATGAGTCCTTTTTGGACCTCCTCAGCAGCCCTATCAATCAATACAAATAAGGACCATACAACACACACTGCGGCCACAAAATGAAATAATATGGCGCATAGAAGTCTTCGCCTCTCCACGCTGCTCATTTCCAATATTCTCCACTAAAAATAATAATTTTTTTTTGTTAATTTTCATGGCAAATTTATTGATTGATCATTTAAAAACATGTGTCAATTAAAAACAAAATAATTTTTTTAAGTAAATCGAGAAAATGATTAATTATATTGTCGGTCATGTATAATTAACATAATTTTACAAAATTAAAAAACATGAAAGGATCATTAAATCATTTTTGTATTGGTGCGTTGTTAACAAGTGAAATTTCATAAAATTTATTGTTTAAAGCCCCATTGTGAAATCTTAACTGCTTTTATGATACACAAAATTCCGATTTATAGAATTGCGCATATTTAGTGAACAATGAAACAATTAGTATTCAGTCTGGCAATTTTATGACTGCAAACATCAAGGTTTGTTTTTAAGAAAAGACATTAGACTTTTTTACCTTTAAATGCAAATAAAAATTCAATTTATTGTTGGAACAGAGTAATATTAATAAACATTTTTTGAATATTTTTTTCCATTATAAATAAATTCAATGCCAAGGATTTGCCAACTGATAGCAACAGATTTTTCATTTCAAATTACATTTTAGTTTTAGTTTCTCTTATTAGGTGGGGTTGAGTTCTATGTTCAGGGAACTGAAGTAAAAATTATCAGTGCAATAACTATCACCAACATAAAACCTGATTATATATTTCTTCTTTAATACTTTTCTGGGATATATTAGAGACTAATGTTAATAAGCAGTATTTTTGTTTGTGATGTCTATTTCTGTCTAGGTGGATTTTAGGTAGGATCAATCTTAGAAATTTACCACCAATTTGAGAGAAAAAGTTAATCTATCCAGACCTGAAACTGGTTCTACAAACTTTTTTCTATACTTTTTGATAACCTTTCTTCCCCTACTAATCTCTCCATCCAACTCTACACTGACGGTGGAAAAGCAATTGTCCAAACCTGTCACTAAATGTTTAAGTAAAACAGACTGCTCTAAGCTTTTGGGCATTTTTATTAATACAGAACTAAAATTTTAAACACATATTTGTATGTTGAGAAGGAGACTATGCTACTAGATTAATCCACTGTGAACTTGACAAAAAGTTTATATTGCCCTGGTGGAGTCTCAACTACACTTTGGAATTCAATTTTGGGATTATGCAAGCCTTCAGCTGCTACAATCCCTTTTTGTACTGCAGAAGTAAGTGGTGAGATATCTGTATGGCGCAGGCTTGAGGGATCATTGTCGCCCTCTGTTTGTTGGGTTAAGGATTTTCACTTTACCCAACTTGCTTATTTATTTTGATGACAGTCGAGTTGGTCCACAACAAATAAAAGGAACCTTATGATCATAGTTACAATGCTTATAGAACCAGGTTCTATTATAGTAAGAATTTGGATCTGTACATTCTAAAATCATCTCTTACAAAATACTCTATAATATATGAGAGTAAAAAAATATATAATTGCTTGCCTCTTGAATATAGAGAACAATAGGCAATTTCCATGTAGTGTTAAAAAAATTTTTTTGACCAAAACATACTACTGCTTAGATGAATTTTATGCTGATAATGATGTTTTATAGTTAACATTTGCAATAATGCTATTTGGTAAATTTGTGGAGTAAATTCCAGGGCTGTCATCCTTTTTTCGTCCACGAAGAAGTATTAACTCTTCCATGACTATTCATTCTCTAGAGTGCTTGCTTGATTTATAAGTACCAATGAAAGTTTACAATTTACAATCCCTGGTATCCAACAGGAAACAGTTTCTCCACCTTCCCCAGCCAGCCTCAATCTTAACAAAAAGGTTGATATTTTATGACAGTATTAATATATGTATATAATCATCTTCCCATCTTGATTAAAAACTACCTATCCCTAAGAATAATCAAAAGACAGTTAAGAAGGTTGTTGATTTGCAAAGGCGTACTATTCTCTCTGCGAATTTTCGGAGGATTCCCTGTGATTTAATATTGTGAATACTATATAGTGCAGCTTTTTAAATTTGTGGTTTGTAACTATGCATCCTTTAGAACTTATTTTTAGTTATCATCTTTTTATCTGGTTTTATTTAAACTATATATTATTAAAACAAGCACTAGTGTTGTGCAATGTATCTATGATGAGTGTTGCAAGTTATTGAAAATTATTTACATTTTAGAAGTTTGTAACCTACCTGTTACAATGTATTTGTTTTCTTTACTTACATTGTACATATATATAGCTTCTTTTTTTTAAGCTTTGTAAATAAGAGCTTTTAGCTCTGTATACAATAAAGCATATTTTGATTGATTGAAAAAGTATAGTGTCAACCTAATGCATAAATAAAATTCGTGACTACCTAATTACAATATACTTAAATGACCTCAGAAATACTTAATAAATTAACCTTTAGTATGCACATTATTTAATAAAAATAAAGATTTCTGAAGAATTTCCCTTATCATTACACCAAGTTTTATCCAAGCTGACCTTAATATTGAACTTGTATTCTCAGAGCCCACATGTTTGACAATATTTACACCCAAAGGAAAATTCAGAATTATTTTGGAGAAAAAATTCCATATGGGACCACTTGTATCAAAACATGCATAGTTCAACAGTCAATGCAATAAAAAAAAAACAAAACAAATGGTCCCACAATTAACTTGTTTTGAATATCAGTTTATTTTTCAGCACCTAAAAAGCTATAAACATATGTGTTGGTTTCATGCCAACTTAAAATAGATTTGGAAGAAGAAAGGGAGTATTTTGCCAGCAAGTGTGGCACTTTGATGTATCTATTCAAGGTGACACAGATGATAAGTGTTTCTATTTTTGCATATAATGAGCTGGGGTTGTATAGTAATTACTTCTAATTCTACTTGACTTTTTACTGTAATCTAGTAACGTTTACCTTCCTAAGTGTATAATTATATGAGCACACTAGTACTTACCTCAGATAAAGGTTTAATCTTCGTATGTAAAATAAAATTAAATTTACATAATTCACATGACCTGGTATCGGATGCTGCCAGCCACTGCCTTAAACAATTCTGATGAACATACTTTAAACTGCCTGAACAATAACAAGGAGACAACAGTGGGTTTTCTGCATCTGCCTCACAATGGCATATCCTGCAAATGTCCCCCATGGAGTTCGAATAGTTTGAATCCGAGTCACATTTCGAGAAGTCCTGTTTTTTTACAGAGTCTGCGAAAGCCTCCCTGGATACTACACCTCTGGTAGTCTCTTTGACTTTAATAAATTGCCCAGGCATGGCATTTATTTGTGGGGAAAGCAGGAAACTTTTATGTAATAATAACTATTATGGGAGATTTCACTTTTTGTTGTCCGGATGGTATCACATTTTGTCGCAACCGGTTGTGCGGTAAATAAGCGTAAACTGTAAAATTAAGTATCGGTAGACGGACTTGGGTGGTTTCGAAGCGTTGAACTTGAGGAAAACACTGACCGTGCACGGGAGAATGGCAAGGATTTTTGTATTTTTCTCTCCGCTTTGTCGAGCAAACGAGGAGAAATTATGAAATGTCAAGTGAAAACATCACCGCGTCAGAATCAGCTGAGTGTCAAGTATATGACAGGGCGCAGTGGGACGAACAACAAGAAAGTATGCACAAAAATCAGAACAGTCATTGCAACGTTGCCATGTGTCGTTCGATCTGTTATTTCATTGGTTGTGGCTCGCTTATCAAACTTATCAATAAAATATTATAAATTTTAATAAAATTGCAATTTATGACGAGACTGAAGGTCACCCCAGACAAACTTGCATAGTGCATACCATAGACTCATAAAGTTTGGTGGAATGATGTTGTAAAAACTGCTTCTAAAAATAGGGATGTAAGTTATAAGTTTAATAATTGCAAAGAAAAAAGAAATGTGTCAGAAAATAATAAGGGATAAAAAGAGAAAGTACTATGAAGATAAAATATATGGAAGTAAGGGAAATCCAAAAGAGATGTGGAAGACTTTACAATAATTTATACCAAAAAATAAGCAAGTGATGAATTTACAAGAAGTGGAAATTAACGGCGAAATTATTTTTTTAAACAAATTGAATCACTAGTGAAATTCTATTAGATGTAGACAGAACAAAACAGAGTAAATTGGGATCGTCATTTGGACCGTAGATTTCTCATTTTAATTTAATTAATTATACAGAACTTAAAGAAATTTTGTTTAACATGGCGAATAAAACGAGTCCTGATGAAATTAATATCATCCTACTTAAGAATACTTTTGAGAATATTTAAAAACCACTGCCTAATTTAATAAATTGTTCTCTTGAAACTGGTGAAATCCCTGAACTACTAAAAATATACAGTTATTTCGATACCAAAAGTAAATAATCTAGTTTAGTTAATGACCTAAGACTGATAAATATTTTATGTGCGTTATACAAAATGCTGGAAAAAGTGGTGTATACAACTACCTTAATGATAACCGCATAATCAGTGACTTTCAATCTGGCTTTAGTAAGATATAGAAATATTCCACATGTTCTGGTAAAAAAGGACTGAATACCCTCGCCTTTCTATCGCCATTCTTTCAATCTCCAATAACAAAAAGAGCCAGTTCAATACATTCATGATCTATATCAAAGTTTATAAAAAAGTTATCAATCAGTTCCCGTAGTTGTGCCATAGTGTTGCAGTACCTTGTTAGGATGGTACAAAGTTATATGGAGTTATATACCACATCAATCAGGTTCTGTTTGGGCTTATTATTCTGCATTAAATTGATATTATCTCCATACTTTGCAATTTTTACAAAACTTTTGAAACTATTGTTTATAACAGAATTCTTCCCCATGTTCAATCACTACTCTCTATAGACAAGCACGGTTTTATTCCTCAAACGTCGTGCATCACTAACCTCTGTAATGTGACTCATTTTATTTCTTCAGCCCTTGATCGAAAAAGTTAGGTTGATGTGGTGTATACTGATTTCAGTAAGGCTTTCGATCAGATAAATCATAGCATTCTGCTGGAAAAATTGAACAAGCAATTCAACTTCTCAGAAAGGCTAATTTCGTTGCTTTCGTCATACCTTATTGACTGTCTACAGTTTGTTGAGGTGGAAGGTTGCAGATCTAATACCTTTGTTTCAACTTCTGGAGTCCCACAGGGATCCAATCTCGGCCCACTTCTTTTTATCTTTTATATTAATGATCTTATAGAATTGATTTCCTGCCTTAGACTAGCTTATGCTGATGATCTGAAAATATTCTGGTGTATCAATAGTATCTTGGACTGCTTGTTCTTACACAGTAACTTGGACCTAATTAGGGGGTGGTGCAGTCGAAATCAGTTATCTCTTAATATCTCGAAATGTTGTGTGATCTCCTTTCACCGAACCACGGATCCTGTTTTGTTTAATTACAATATAGACAATCAAATCCTCTGTAGAAGTACTTCTATTAAAGATCTAGGGGTTGTATTCGACGATAGGCTCACATTTGTGCCACATATTGAATAGACAGTGACCTCCTCGTTGAAACTTCTGGATTTTGTCATTCGAAATAGCCGACTCTTTAACAACTCAAACTCAATAAAACTATTGTATTTTTCCTTTGTTAGATCAAGACTGGAATACGGTTCCTTGGTGTGGTGTCCTTTCTATGAATGCCATGTTGGCTACATCAAGAGTGTTCAGAGAAGGCTTTTAAAGTTTCTTATGTTTCGTGAGGATGGAATATATCCTGTTAGGGGACATGATCATGATCTGATGTTAGGTAGATTTAATCTGCAATCTCTGGCCATGAGGAGAACAATTTATTTTGTAACATTCTTATGGAAGTTGGTCAATAATCAAATAAATCAAATAAAAGAACAATTTATTTTGTAACATTCTTATGGAAGTTGGTCAATAATCAAATAAATTCTCCTCCTCTCTTGAACGATATTCTATTTCATGTCCCACGATTTGCTTCTAGAGCAAATATCACTTTTGCTTTAGATCGTGCCAGAACTAACATTAGGTTTCAGAATCCCGTATATCAAATGTGCAGAATTTTTAACTCAGTATCATCAACCTGTGACATATTTGTATACTCCATAAAGGATCTAGTTTTGTTTCTGACAAACCAACAGTTACCATAATTCCTTTTCTCTTTCCTTTTTCCTTAATCCCTTTCTTTGTTCATTCTAATGTTAATTTACATCTCCTTTAATTTTGATATATACATGATGTTAATATAGTAATTTAAGTTTTCTTTATTTTTCTTTCTTTTTGTTATTTAATTTATAGTAATTTAATACTTGTTTACACTTTCAAAACATTACTTGTAGATTTTTCTGTAACTGGGCTTTGCCTGTTGGAAATAAACTGCTAAATAAATAATAAATAAATAAATATTAAAATCTCCCGCTATGATGAAATTAACAACATAACAATGTTGTTAAATTAACAACTTTTCTAGTTTTGAGAAGAAGATATCAAGATTTGCATTTGGGCTGCGGTATACACTGGCAAATATATATTTTGTTCTATTTATGGCAAAACTACTCACACATAGTTCAAAGATCTTTGGGATGTTTTCAATCTACGTAGAAATTGTTGATTGCATTAGGTTATCATTAAAAAGCAACATGGTTCCTCCACCATAAACTCCAACATCACTGCCGCAATACACCGATTTGATCTTGAAATTGTCAATGTATACGTTTTCTACCTCATGCCATCATGCTCCTTCAGCCAGTGTTCACAAATAGATACAACACTACATTGGTCTGTTTGAATTCATGTATTGACAGTTGAAAACTGTTGTGATTCATTAGGAATCAAAAACAATACTCAAATTTTTTTTAAAATGGCTGTTGAAAACACGAAGCATGGCACCCAAAAAATCATCATTTCTGATTGATCAAATTTCTTATGCTATCTAACTTGTGTGTTTTGGCATTATGAGCTTAAGCGTCTATGCTATGCATTATGCAAGTGTGACCGCGATAGGCTTCATTTCAACCAACTTTAACCAGAATCTCTTCAATGGAGTTGATAATTATCAAGCGGGAATCCAAATCACATAAAGACAATTAAAAATTTATTAAAAATTCTTTTTCCAATCTTAGTATGAGTTGGTTAGAAAATGGCTAAAAATCGCTATTTTATAATTTAATTAGTTTTATAACCTCTTGGGACTTAGCGTCCATTTAAATGGATATGCCAGTTTTATGTTTTCAGTTTCGTTAATTTATTAATAACTAAAAATCATTGGAAATGATGACTCTGACATTGAAATGTCTGATGATGAAGAAGAAATTCAAACTATGGATAATTTAATGGGGAAAATGGAAGAAATAATTAATGAAGAACTTGTACGCAGCAGTAAAGAGGAAGAAGAAGAAGATAGAATTCCTCTGAGTGTCCAGAGAGAAAACTTAAAAATGGCCAAGCAATCTGTGGATCCTTTAAAGCGAAAGTCTCGGAGAAGAGATGATACTTTTGCACCTCCAAATTTTGAAGGCCCCTTTAGTGAATGCAGCGCAGAGCTCCGTTATGATTGGACTGCAAAATCGTATTTAGCCATGTACTTTGAAGATGAGTTATTCCAAAAAGTGTGCGATTGCACAAATGCAAGGTACGTTGAACTTAAAGGAGTATCTCTTAAATTGACTCTTAATGAGATTAAATATTTTTTGGGAATAGTTTGTTCGATGTCCTGTCTATAAATATCCAAAAATCAGAATGTGCTGGGCAAAAACCACCCAAGTTTCAGCTATTGCAGATACTCGAGATAGATTTTTTGCTATAAAAGTAACCTTAAAGTCGTCATTGATGGCAGCATCGCTGAAGGGTACGCAGGTCTGACAAATTTTGGAAAGTACGTCCTATTATAAAAGCAGTATGGCAGGGGTGTTTGCAGCTACCTAGAGAGAAAGTGGTTGCTGTAAATGAACAGATGATCCCATTTACAGGGACTTGTAAAATGAAGCAGTTCGTTAGAGGAAAGCCAAATCTAGAGGGCTTGAAAAATTTTGTTGTTGGTGCCCCTGATGGTCTTGTCGTAGACTTTGAATTATATCAAGGAAAAGATACTTTTCCAGATGATTCTGTAAAAAGACTTGGTGTTGGACCTTCTGCTGTTGTTCGTCTTGAAAGGACATTATTTCCTGGAAGTCATGTGTACTGTGATAGATATTTAACGACAATACCACTTCTCAAATATCTTCGTCAACAAGAGAAATATTGTACTGGAATTATTATGAAATCTCGTGTACCAGCGGTAGCAAATTTAACTTCAGAAAAAATTATGGCCAAGATAGGTAGAAGTAGCTTGGAACAAATTGTAAGACAAGATGGCGAAATAGTAGTTGTACGATGGTATGATCTGAAATCTGTACTTTTGGCATAAAAAAATATTTAAAATCCCTCCATGCAAAATGCAACAATATTAAGATTTTAAAATCGAAATTGCCACTCAACTTTTAACAAATACACCCGACCCACAAAGTGAATCCCAAGAAAACATCCGAGGTGTAGGTACTAGAAGAAATCATGAGGGAAATATCTTTGTCGATTCACCGTCATCGTCATTAGGCACCGAAAGAAAACGGAAACAACACTTTCCAGAAATTGCCACAAACTTTAAAAATTCGGTTAGATGTAAAAATGACTCTTGTGCCAAAAAAACCAAGTTTTTTTGTAATACATGCAACAGATTTTTGTGCATTACTGGCAACAGAAACTGTTTCATAGAGTTCCATAGCAAATAAATTTAAGTTTACATTTATTTTCTGCGTTTTCATAGGTTTAGATGTGATAGTTTCATATGTCCATTTAAATGGACGTCATCTATCTGTCAAAGTAAGAAAAACAATAAAAAAGTTATTAGTAAACAATGTTTATTTATGTATTTTTTATTATATTTAAAAGCCTCACAACCCTAACTTAACAAAAACATGTCCGGGTCCCAGGAGGATATTAATTTTAACAACGTCAGGCATTCATTCCAATAAATATGAAATTAACTAAATAAATTTTAATTTTTGTCCTCTTTTTATAAATATACTAACCCACTGTACAGTGACATGTATGGAAAAATGACGCATGCGACATAACCTCAAGCTTGCAAAAAAGATCGAAGTTTATTATTATCGATTTTGCTAGAGGATGATCGTTTTATAAACATAAAAAGCGGTTTGTGTTTTGTGTCCGTTCGATTAAATAATCTGAAAGGCGTAAGTAGAAAATAAACAGACATGACCGAAGTGAGAAAACGCCGCGAATCGGACGGTAAACCGTTGGAATCCGCAGAATCTGACCACGTAAGTCGATATTTTTTGCAAGAATTTCTGCTTGATTTGTTTTCTAGCTGTCTTTTTTTGTATAAATAAACAATATCCTGGAATGATGACTAACCTTCTAGAGCTACACGGTTTCATAAAACCACTAAAATTGGCATGATTGGTACAAATCCTATAACTGTTTTGTCAAAAAAAAAGAATTATTGTTATTACTTCATGATTTTAAGCATAACAGTCATGCAAAAACATAAAAAATAAATTAAATAACAGTGTTGTACATTCTTTTTATAGACCATAGGGTTTTATTTTAAAAATAACTTCTCAGTGGGATTTGTGTTGGCTCCCCATGACCGACCCTGATAATTACATTAGTGCCAGTTAAGTAATTAATCCCCTCTAAATAACAACAGGAGAAAAACCCATTAATTCCATAAGAGTAACATGCTTGCTCATAAATTGATATTCAATACAATATTAACTACCTTTGAAATTCCAACAATTAAAATGCAATTGTAGAAAAAATTCTATGTTAGAAGTTTCTTTCTTATATACGCAAGGAACAAAATACAAATCAATAAATTTTATCCTGATTGACATGAACAGGAATCTTTAATGTTATAGCAAAAAAAACACACAATCCACCATATACTTAGTCTAATTATGGTAATAAATATTACGGGGATTGAAATTCTAGACAACCTTCGATTAGTAACTTCCTTGTTGGGAAATAGGAAATTATTGTTTTTTTTCAGGTTTTGAATTTGTTAGATGTAGAGGCAAGTTCACTGTATCAAATTTATATGTTCAGATATGCAAATATAGTTGACGCCAGACATAATTTACTTTTCTTTAAGCCATTTGTTATAATGTTCCAGGTTGTTCAAACATACTTTGTGCCTGTGTACCGGACAGTATAGGTAATTCCTTCAAAATAAAAAAATAAACAATGCAAAATTAGTAATTTATTTGTTATGTACATATAAACACACTTATTATCAATCATACAAAAAAAACCTTGTTGATGAAAGTACTATGCACCTCATTAGTTTAATTATGTTACAATAGGTACAAGGTTTTATCTTTCTATAGTCACAATTAATGCATTATACATTCGAGATAATGCACTTTTTAAATTGTTGTTTTTTTCTTTTATATTTTTCTATATCTATGTATATCAATTAGTGTTCATGTACTGCTATTCCAAACATTTATGCTATTTAGTCTAGGGATCACTCTCTTGATCAACATTAATAATTATTAAAAGTAATAATGGTGTTTTTCCACCATCAGACTATAGCTGGAATTCCAACTCATATTTCACAATTCTTACCATAATTTCTAAAAGATAATAAAGGAATATATAGAGTTGTATCGAACCTTTCAAGAATATCTTGTAGTCTTAAAAATGTCCTGCAATATCACAGAAGAAAGTTCATCAAAATAAATATGAATATTCCTGGCATATCTTCAATGATTGGTTCTTTGGAGTACTTTGGGATTTACATGAATACAAATATGACATTTAAGAAATTATGGGCATTTTAATGTATTGTGACCTCTTGCAGCCATTATACCATTTAAAAAATAGCTGAACTCTGGCATGTTTCCTAAGGTTTGGAAATTGTCATATGTGTGTCCAATTTTTAAATCTGATGCAAAGTATAATAATATAAACTACAGATCAAATTATAATCTTATCAGCTATACCAAAACTGTTTGAACACTGTATTGAAAAAATTTGGGATGAAGTAAATGTAATAAAAAAATTACTACCTTACAGCACAGGATTTATTTCTGGTCAATCTGTAAACACTAATTCCCATTTATCAATTTTCTTAGTCAATGTTTATAAATGGCATGAAGATACATGCAATTTACACAGACCTCAGTAAGGCGTTTGATAAAGTCAGTCATGAAATATATACATATAAAGTCTTATTTATCTAACAGAAAACAGCAGGTGAAGTTAAATGGTTTTTTTATCTAAAAATTTCAGGGTAACTTCTAGTCTCCCCCAGGGATCACATGTGGGACATTTTTGTTTTGTCTATTCATAATTGCCCTAGTATTGACATGAAACTTTATCAACAAATAAATGCCAATTATATTGCAAACAGATATTTTCAATTGGTGTCTTACAAATAACATGTCTCTTAACATATCCAAATATTGCTTTATCAAATTAATTGAACCAGTATACCTGTTCAATATCAAATTAATAATTTCTGACATATTTGCAATCAAAGATCTTGATGTTTACTTAAATACTAAGCTTACATTTTCAGAACAGTAATAAATAGAATGTTGGTATTTATTAAAAGAGGTAGTCAACAATTTAAAAATATACTTGCTGTAAAAACTTGGTACATATTTCTGATCAGATTTATATTAAATGTCTGAAACATTATTTGGTCACCATATTATCAGGGACATGCAAACTATTTAGAGATGGTACAACACAAGTCTATTAAATATGTTAGCTACACATTGTTATGCCAAGGTATTTCACTTAATGTTGAGCAAACTATGTCAAATCTTAATATACCTGTAAAAATTAGGTATTTTAAAATTAAACTTATGTTAGTATAGACGATGCAATTCATTCAGCAAGCTCCACCATGTATACAGCAAGAGATTGAGATTACTATGAAACAATAATGTTTACAATTTACTGTATTGACCCATCTAATATCGAGCAGACAAACTCTGATATATATATCATAAAACTCTAGCAATAAAGTTATACAATAATGACATAAAATATTACTCACATGTCAACATGACTTACTTGTGCACAAAACAGTCACAACCAATCACTAGAATGCGCTAATCCACCTAATAGACAAACACCATCACCACTCTATATACATGGTTCTTTATGAGCCGAAGTGCTAGCCACTCACTGCCTCTTTTACTTGTTGGGTCTTCTCAATTCCTGCTTATATAATTTATGTTTAGTGTATAGATTTTCAAGGATGTAAGATAACTCTCGGGCAGTTGCACCTTAAATAAATACAGGGTATCATAAAATATATGTTTATTAAATATATTAAATTATCTGAGCTTAGTAAAAGAAGAGAATACTTTACTAATATGATATCTGTTTTGCTTTTGATGTTTTCAATGGGTTTATAAAAAGCCCTGAATGATATATCCCCACTTTGATATATTTGACATAAGTAGAGCTAGGTTTAAAGCTTTAGTTCATAAGAAAATCTTAGAATAAGTACTTTAAGTAATGTTTCAACTAATTTTTAAATTAATCGCTTTAGATTGACAGCGAGGATGACAAAATCAAAACTTCAACTGACTTATCAAAAACCATCCCGACAGGAACCGACAAAGCCCCGGGACTCCTCGAATGGCTCGTCAAGGGACTTCCGGATAAATGGAGAAATTGGGCAGTACGAGCCATTTTCAGCATGATCATGATCGTTTTTTTCTTTTTGGTGATTTATGGGGGGCCCTTGGCTTTGATGTTAACCGTACGTTGGCCATACTTAACAATTCATTTAAGAATTCTAATGATTTTTTTCCAGACATTGATCGTTCAAGTGAAATGCTTCCAGGAGATCATTAATATCGGTTACGCGGTGTACAGGATACACGGACTTCCGTGGTTCCGGTCGCTTTCTTGGTACTTCCTACTCACGTCGAATTACTTTTTTTACGGAGAAAGCCTCGTGGATTATTTTGGGGTCCTAATCAACCGAACTGTAAGTTTAATTAACCTAGAAATCTAAACACATATTGACTTGTAACGGTTGATTAAATTATAAAATTAGGCATGGCCTTGCCCCAGTTTACATTATTTTCTATGCGTATATGCACGTTTCCTGGATATGTTTATAATCAAATAAATAAAGCTGGGGATTTGTATGTTTAAGAAAATATGTTTTTAATGAAAAAGTTACTTTTTGGGTCGTGCAAATATTTGTACTGGAGGCGGCTGATATTATAGACGTTTTTTGGCAAGGACATTTTCAAAAAGGGATTTTTTCTTGACGGAATTTTATGCAAGAAACAAAAACATAAAAGTTATAAAGCTTCTTTAAATAAATTCATCAGACATTTATTCATTGGTTATATTCAAAACTATTAAAAACGAAAGAATCAAGAAGTTGAGATTCTAAAATTGAAGACTCATAATTTTCTCTTTCCAGGAAGGTCTTCGGTTCTTAGTCGCTTACCACCGCTTCATCTCATTCAGCCTCTACTGCATAGGCTTCGTCTGGTTCGTTTTATCCCTTGTCAAGAAATACTACATGAAACAATTCTCCCTCTTCGCTTGGACCCATGTGGCTCTGCTAATTGTTGTCACCCAATCCTACCTTATCATCAAGAACATATTCGAGGGACTAATCTGGTTTATTGTACCGGTATCCATGATCATTTGCAACGACATCATGGCGTACGTTTTTGGCTTCTTTTTCGGGAAAACTCCTTTGATCAAGTTATCGCCGAAGAAAACTTGGGAAGGGTTCATCGGTGGGGGCATATCTACGGTGTTTTTTGGACTTGCAGTAAGTTTTCCTTCAAGAATCCGATAGTTGTTATGTGGAAGTATTAAGGAAAATTGTTTTTTGTAGATTTCTTTCGTTATGTGCCAATATCCGTACTTCGTTTGTCCTATTGAGTACAGTGAGAGCCTGGGGAGGATGACCATGGAATGCGAACCCAGTTCCCTATTTAGGTTGCAAGCCTACAATCTGCCCACCTGGTTGAAATGGTTGAAAATCGTGAGTAAAAGTTCATTTTATAACTTGACAATATTTATTCAAAATTACTGTTTAATATTAAAGTTTTATTTATTATACGAAGAATTTACAATTATATGCAGAATTACAAGAAGAAAATTAACTACCTAAAATAATAGAACTGTCTAAATTGACAACTGCATGTAATGATGACTACTTGAATAACTATAATGAATGAATAACTCTTTATTGCTAATGAATGTATGGTGAATGTGGTCCGGAATTCATGATTTCATTAATTCATTTTTTGAGTTATGTACATTTTGATAAGGCTTCTATAAAAAAAAATCACCTCTTCACCCAAAAAAAAATTATTTCTCAACTTATTTCGAAAAACGCTGAAATAGGTGTCTAATCATTTTAATTGGCCAATTTGTACCCAAATTTTCAACAGTGTAGCTTTCTTATTTTTTGAGTTATGTACATCTTGGTAAGGTTCTTATAAAAATAATCAGCTTTTCACCAAAAAAAAAAAATTATTTCTCAACTCCTTGGACGTATTTCAAAAAACGCTGAAATAGGTGTCTAATCATTTTAATTGGCCAATATGTACCCAAATTTTCAACAGTGTAGCTTTCTTATTTTTTGAGTTATGTACATTTTGATAAGGCTCTTATAAAAAACATCACCTCTTCACCAAAAAAAAAAATAGTTCTCAACTCCTTGGACGTATTTAAAAAAACGCTGAAATAGGTGTCTAATCATTTTAATTGGCCAATTTGTACCCAAATTTTCAACAGTGTAGCTTTCTTATTTTTTGACTTATGTACATCTTGGTAAGGTTCTTATAAAAATAATCACCTTTTCACCAAAAAAAAATAATTTCTCAACTCCTTGGACATATTTCAAAAAACGCTGAAATAGGTGTCTAATCATTTTAATTTGGACCATTTGTACCCACATTTTCAACAGTGTAGCTTTCTTATTTTTTGACTTATGTACATCTTGGTAAGGTTCTTATAAAAATAATCACCTTTTCACCAAAAAAAAATAATTTCTCAACTCCTTGGACATATTTCAAAAAACGCTGAAATAGGTGTCTAATCATTTTAATTTGGACCATTTGTACCCACATTTTCAACAGTGTAGCTTTCTTATTTTTTGAGTTATGTACATTTTCATAAGGCTCTTATAAAAAACATCACCTCTTCACCAAAAAAAAAATAGTTCTCAACTCCTTGGACGTATTTTAAAAAACGCTGAAATAGGTGTCTAATCATTTTAATTGAGCAAATTGCACCCAAATTTTCAATAGTGTAACTTTCTTATTTTTCGAGTTATGTCCATCTTGGTAAGGTTCTTATAAAGAAAATACCTCTTCACCAAAAAAAAATTATTTCTCTACTCCTTGGACGTATTTCGAAAAACGCTGAAATAGGTGTCTAATTATTTTAATTGGCCAATTTGTACCCAAATTTTCAACAGTGTAGCTTTCTTATTTTTTCAGTTATATACATTTTGATAAGGCTCTTATAAAAAACATCACCTCTTCACCAAAAAAAAATTATTTCTCAACTCCTTGGACGTATTTCAAAAAACGCTGAAATAGGTGTCTAATCATTTTAATTTGGACCATTTGTACCCACATTTTCAACAGTGTAGCTTTCTTATTTTTTGAGTTATGTACATTTTCATAAGGCTCTTATAAAAAACATCACCTCTTCACCAAAAAAAAAATAGTTCTCAACTCCTTGGACGTATTTCAAAAAACGCTGAAATAGGTGTCTAATTATTTTAATTGAGCGATTTGTACCCAAATTTTCAACAGTGTAGCTTTGTTATTTTTTGGTTTATGTACGTCTTAGTAAGGCTCTTAAAAAATCGTATTTACCTAAACATTTATTTTTCTCAACTCCTTTAATATACTTAAAACTTAATTTATTTTAATCAAAATTCTAAAACGCCCAGTCACTGTGAAGGTGTAAACCAAAATTCTGAAATTAAAGGCAATTCGGAATTTTGAAAATTTTAAACATTTTCATAAAAATATCGAATTGCTAATAAACAAGATAAATTTTGAGGAAATTATGGCAAATTTTATTCTAAAAAAATGCAAATTTTTGAATTACTGTCAACATTTTAAAAATTTTTGAACCTTTCACTGATTTTTTGATAAAAAATTAAACAATTCGTATTTCTTTTATCGGACAAATCTTGAAAAAAATCAATAATTTTCGTGAACAAAATTACAAAAAAATCAAAATGGTGGTCATTTTAAAAGAAATTCTTCATTGTGTTTTTAAAAATCGATATTCAAAAAGCCCCTTAAGTTTCTATTTAAAAGATAAAAAAATTAAACGTAGTTTCAAGATATCATCCCAGTTTTTCCAGGAGTTTCTCATTAAATGCGAATTATTAAAAAAATAAAATAAACGGTGCATATATTGGTCTATACATTTTAAAATTGGGACAATTTTGATGAAAAAAATCAAAATAGATTTTACAGGAAATTTCAACGTTCTTCAATTAATTAATTTCAAGAGTATAAATTTAGAAAATTACTGAATATACAAGCACAATTACGAATTTACAAAAATGTCTTTATTTCTCTAAAAATTTTCAAAATCTGTTGGTATCTGAAGTGCCTGGAAGTACGAATTAATAAAAATACTCAACTGCTTGATCTTAGGAGGAAAACTTAGAAACCCATCTGCCTAGAATTAAGAATTGAATCCAGGGCTCAATTGATTTTTGTAGCTTGGAGCACAGACACGATTGGGTAGGAAAGCAAAGGAATTTAAATTTCCTGATTTTTTATATTTACCTGAAACACTTTAACATTTTGTTTTTGTTTTTTAGTTGGGAGTAGGCGACCAAATCCACTTATACCCCTTCATGCTGCACTCTCTCGCCCTATCAGTTTTCAGCAGCGTGATTGGTCCTTTTGGAGGATTCTTCGCTTCCGGCTTTAAAAGGGCCTTTAAAATTAAGGTAACATTTTTAACGTTTAAGTGTAACATCAACGCAATGTATCTACAAATTTACAACAAGTAATTCGCTAGTATATAAGCTACTTGTTAATATTATATTAAAATTTAGCCCAAATAAAACTAACATTCAGACAAATACTAATATAGATGTAACACACTGACGAAATGAAATAAAAAACATTAATGGAGTTGACGGAAGTTAACCAAGCCACTCAGTATTTTATACAAAGACTAATAAAATGTATCAAAGTTCAAAAAATTATATCTATAAAAAAGAAAAAAAACTTGGATCTCAAAAGGAATCATTACTTTAATTAAACAAAGATATAAACTTAAAAAATATGCTGATTCATTAACTTATGACCGACTTGAAATTGCCAATACATTTATGGATAATTTTGACAATATTGGAAGGAACCTGGCTGCAAAAATTAGTAGTAATAAATACCATTTTTCTAGCAAATTTACTTCAGCGTCTCTTATTTTCAATTCATTATCAGCAAATGAACTTGTATTTGTTATAAAATTTTTTTTACAGAATAACTTGTCAGCCGATGAAGACTACATGTCAGCCAAGGTTTATTTTATTTTATACTTTTACAAGCACTAGACAGATAAATGTTTGAGCCTAACCCAACTAGCATTTATAGTGGGCAGGAACGATATTGCCACTCTAAAAGAAACTATAGAGGGGACGGCGACCTTAGGCGGCCACATCCCATATTTGTAAGATGCTACGAGGCTGCGACTAAAATGGGGAATGATTTTAGATAGCTGGGTAGTGTTTTGGGTAGTTTTTGCCCCTAAGGCATTTACTCTGTTGTGCTACTATAAAGTAGATAATTTCGTCCCAGATACGTAGATGCCACGATTGCTGCCTAGTTAGTGCGTGGTCACAAGTTCGTGGCAAACTAATGCTTTTTCGAACGTCTTCACCAGCGCCACCATTATGAAATTGTAAGATTGTTTTAAAATGGCATGATGACAAACGAATCATAAACAGCCATTTTACTTATATTATGATTTTTCATAATATTGATTTGAGTTTTTCTTAGGAATATGAAAGTAAATTTATCGACGCAATTGAGTTTACTGGTTAAAACTATAGGTTTATATTAAAATAATTTAAAGCGCCGCACCAACTATCTGAATTTACCTTTTTATTTATGTTAAAAAATTATATAATATTACGAATTTTTTTTAATCATTGCTTCGTATCTTGCAAAAAATATGGCCGATACCATGAAAATTACTAAAAAGTTCCATACGCTACTATAAAGTGGTAAAAATTATGAATAATTAGGCGGAAACTACCCATTTGAAACCTTAAAGTATATAATTCAATAAAGTAACAGTCGTAACTACCCAGAAGTGACTATATCGAAACAGGAACTCTTTTGGAACTGTATTGCCAAGGGTTTTTAGTGACTATAAAGTAACACTCTTCTATAAAGTTCCCCGTGCAACCAAAACGCCACCTTTCAGAAGCGCTCGCCGCAATCTCGTGGAGAGGCGCCGCGCCGCGTAATACCTTGGCCACTATAACATCCTTATTATATATTATGCACCTAGCTACCCAGCTAGTTTTCATTGTTTATTTAAAAAATTTTAAATGTTCTTTGTGATTTTTTAAAATTGATTTATATGCCAAAGAGCAAGAATTTATTTTATTTTTTTTTAAGAATAATTATTGTTTTAGTTCCTGTTTAGTGTTAAGTGTTTATTTAGGGTAATCATAATAATAAATAAATATATATTTTTATGTACCCAAAAACAGAGTTTTCATTAGTTGTTAAAGTATGAAGCAAAGGAAAAAATACAAGCTTGTCTTTCCATTCGATTGCAAATAATTTACATTTTATTTGGTCTAAACGGTATGAACACAATGATAGTGGGATTTCATTTATTTTTATAGATTTTGGGGTGCTGATTACGAATCCGGAATATTCCAAAAAATAATAAAATCACTTCGTTTTAAGCCCCTAAAGGGGGTAGTTTTTGGTTTTTTGCGAACGTAGCATTTCCTGTACATTTTACAAAAAAACCCTTATAGTAAATTAGAGATGGCTATATTTCCTACAAAAGTCCGCGACAGCATATGTCCATCACCTACCGTTTAGCGATAATGGCGCCCCAAAGTTGACTACTTTTTAAAAAACATGCTTCGGATAAACTGTTTTTCTCGTTAATGCAAATGGGAATTTTAAATAATATGTACATATTTTTTATTGAAAAGTATAAACATTTCTACATACAGGGTTACAAAATAGTTAGGGATCTTAAATATTAAATGTTGTTAAATTAATTTTACAGAAAAAAATAATAGAATATTATTGGTATTTATCTTAGTCATGTCTTAAATTTTTGATTTTTTGCTTCACATTATACAAGTTCTTTCGGCACCACTTACAAAACTTATATAAATTCGTATGCACAAGTTTTGTTAACAAAAACATTTTGTGCTCATAGCACTTATACTATTTGATCCCAATCAATTAAAATTTCTGGACAAAATTTTATTTTTTATTTTTGTTCTTACAAACTCATGGTGCCCAATTTTCTTAAATTCATTAACAAAAATTATCATTGATTTTTTAACCACCACTGAAACATCATCGGTCGGATAGACCAAGTATGTAGTTTCATGTCCACCGTAGTTTTTATTTAATAAAAATAATTGAGATGGTTCACTTAAATATTTATTTAGTTTTAGAGAAGTTGCACAAACGGAACAATTGAACATTTCCAAAACCTTTTTTACTAAATACTCAGCAAAATAGGTGTTAGCACAGTCTTCTAAAGAATTTGTGGAATTGGTACTTAACAGTTTGTCTACATTTATATCACAATTTTCCGAAATGTCTTCCCTCTCATATTCAAGTTCTGCTGGCATATTTGTTTGATTTTCCGCTTGGTTTTTCTTTTCATCAATTAAAATTATCTGTTTGTCAGTGTTAATTTCACAATTAGACAGGCTTGATGGGGTAAGTAGGTCTGTAACTGTTTTAATCCTGAAAAACAAGCAGAAAGATCTTGTTGTTGGGTTTAGGTTCCAATCCCCACGCTGCCGAGCCATTGAAAAAAAAATTTCCAGAAAATCTTGGTTTAACCGATTTGTTAATAAAAAATTGTTATTTTCTAATTTTTGATCTTCGTATAAACCTGTAATTGCATTGATTGATTGAACCACTCCATTAAAACACGGTGGTCTATTTTTTATCGTTTCCCTGACATTTTTTTTCTTATTTAAAACTACACTTACTTTTAGCAACGATTCAAACATTTTTTCCCTTTTGTAAGATATCCAAAACCGACCAATTTTGGTCACTAATTCCGCAACTAAATGGATTTTTTGTATATAGGCGTTTGCTGTTCAATGCGTCAAATAAATTGTTCATATTTTGTATAAAGTCTGCAGTATTAGTGCCAATTTCTCTACTAATTAATTCCTTTCCTACGCAAGTTCTTACGGCGGCAGCCATGGTGTTAGAAAAACGTTTTTTCATATTTTCATTCATAGTCTAATTTTTTTGAAAAAATTGTCTTAATGTTAAAAAAAAGCGACACAGAATAAAAAAAATAAACACTACTATTTTAATTTAAATATCTGCAACTAAAAAAGTTTAAACTACCATTATATACTCAAAAAACATAAAACTAATGATCGCATTGTATCAAGAGCCGATAAACACACCCCTTAGCGTTCAAGCAGAGAATAACATTAAAATTATAAAATCCCTTCTGACGATGCAAAATAATTTTCATTCGAAATGGTCGCCCGTCTCCCCTCTGCGGCAATTAAACTTTGCAACGAAGGAAAGAGAATCTTCGTTTGGTCAACCGGCTTAAAAAGTCGGGCGACATTTCGGGCCCGCACTTTGCCTATTGGAGTATTTATCTGTTGCGTAGCTATTTAGATCTGTGCTGTCATTTAGTGCTAGTTTTACGGACTTTTACTTTAGAGAAATTAATTCCAAGAAATGCGATTCATGATAGAGATATAAGACGTAAGGCTCATAGCACAGCTCTCTTCTCACGTAGTTATACTTTCAATGTCGTACAATTTATAATCGATTTAGACCTTGTCTTTCAATTGCAATATTTCGCTTTAAAAATGATTATAAAACTTTGTTCTTGGAGGAACAATTGCCCAACTAGCTTTTTTTCTCTGCGGATTTACAAATGTATTTAATTAGTTTTTTTTCTCTCAAGTTGTTCTTTAATTAATTTTTATATTGCTATTACTGCTTGTTTGTCAAAAAATGTGTAATTATTATTATTATAAGAAATAAAAGTAGCTTTAGCTAATCTTTGCCGTTTTGGGCAAATGTAATGATACCAAATTACGACACATTAATTTTTTTATTTATAACTTAATTTCCTATTAAAATATCTTTCTTACAGGACTTCGGTGACGTAATACCGGGCCACGGGGGCATAATGGACCGTTTCGACTGTCAATTCCTCATGGCGACTTTCGTCAACGTCTACATCAGCAGTTTTATCCAGACCGACAGTCCGCAAAAGTTGCTCTCGCAGATTTCCTACTTGAAACCGGAACAGCAGCTGCAACTTTTCAGCATGTTAAAGGAGTCGCTCGAGAATCGGAACATTTTACCCGTTCGAGTTTAAATTGACGGCTATTTACACCGTTTTGTTTTTTTTTTTTATTAAGGCGTTTGGATCGTGATTCTACCGTGTATACGGGGAGCATTTGTGTTTTTTTTTAATACATTTTTCGAACGTAATAAAAATGATTAGACCTGGCGTATCAATAAGCACTTTAGCGTTAAATGGAGAGAAAATGTAGCCGTTGTGTGTTTTCTTGATTACATTCGAAACTTGCAAATTAAATAAACGGAAATGTAAAAGAAAACTGTATAGTCACGATCCACAATAATAATGAACGTTAATTTATTCTAAGGTGATTTTGAAATATCTCTATATACAGGGAGTCCCAGGGGGTGTGGGCAAACTACCAGATTTGGACAACTTACCTCTGAAATACGGCAAGTTATTTCATTTTTAGCCAGATCAGTATATCTCATCCTGCTGGAATCCACTAATACAATGTTAGCCAATTTTTTTACATCCTGTATAATAGAATTACAGCGCATGTTTCCTAGATGCTACAAATCTTATTTCAAAAAGCTCCAATATATTAACCTATTTATTTAATGAAATTGTGTGTGAATCAGAATATTGCATTGGCGTTAATATACAGGGTGTAAAAAAAGGAATCCTACTTGAATACCTTGATAATTTACTTTGAAAAAAATTACGCTGTGTAAACAGTGCCCACATATCCTGTGGACACCCTCGTACGTTTGTACATTTTTCTTATTTATTCGCGTGCCATTTTATTAATTATTATATATTTGTTTTTAAATTTATTATTATATTTTTGTTAAATTTGTGCAATTTATTTATATATATATTATCATATTATGGTGAATGTTTCGGTGTATGTAAAACTGACCAAATAAGGTCGCTTTTATCGTGATATAAATGTCGGTTATTAATTTCCAGGTTATTTTCAGGTGATATTTTGATTTTTTATTATTATTATTATTAGTTTTTTTTTGTTTGCTCAATAGTACTTATGCAATATCGTTTTTTCTCTTCCATCTAAATTGTAACTACTGACCCACATTTAAAAAGATTCCTTAAGTATTCAATGTTACTTATGTATTTGCATTTATACGTGTCTTGCATTCAAACCTGACTAGATATAGATTATTCTAATTAAATTGTGTTTCCTAAAGTAATTTTCCCAGTATTTATAAGTACCATAGTTGTATGTTGATGTCTAAAGTAAATTCTATTAAATAAAAGAATTTAGCGATAATTTTTTGACATTTTATTATCGACAATTTATTAAAATAACAAAACAATCACAATATTTAGCATTCTTAAAAAAATATATTAGCATGCCTTTATGGAACTCCCTGCTACATGGCAGTTCATACAAGATGGCTCAATTTCAACCTAAATCATTGGAATTCTATTTTTCCATTAAAGAAATACGTTTCGTCCAGTAGAAACCATCATCATTAATGGCAAAAAGACGAAACGTCATTTTGCCATACCAAAGTCCAGGTTCGAATCTGAGCCACCCTGTACTGCAATATATACCTAAATTAAGAAAAAAATACGTACGAAAATCAGTCAAAAAAACTCATACATACATAGTCCGAGTACCCACACACATATAACTGATTTTTAATTATTTGACACGGTACACACGCAACAGCTGGGAAACCAAAAAGTGTCACTGTACAGATCACTTCCGCTCGCATCTAGAGCAATTAGTCTTTTCTGGACGTATTTCTGTTCGCAGGTCGACGTGTAGCCCTGGGGCAGTTGGCATAGACCCCCACAGTTAGAATCACTAAAAAAAAAAAACAATTTATTTGTATTCAAGGATTTTAAAAACATATGTTCCCGACACTTAATTTTTATTCCAGGCTTTTAAATATAATAATAATTAATTATTTTATTGTTTCAAATTATTGACATATTAATATTTATTTATTTATTTATTTGGTGACCATATATAGGGATACAACAGGCTACAAGCCCAAAAAAGTATCCACATACTTATCTTAACTAACTTAAATATACCTTTTTATTATATATAAATAATATAAAGACTAAATGGTTAAGTACATAAATCAAAATAATTTCAATATAAAAGAATATACTTAAACTTTCCAATGCTAAATTTCTACATTAGCCTCATAAACTTTCAAAGACAATATTTCGTTTTAAAGTTTTTTTGACTGTACTAAGTGACATGTTAAAAACGGCCAATGAACGGCAGTACAAATTATAACTTTTTGTTATTCTACATAATGGAGAGTTCTGACTGCTGACAATTCATTACATTATATAAAAACGAAACATCAGTTATCAAACGTCTGTCGAGAAGTGAAATCACGTCAAGATGCTCTCGAATTAAGTTGACATCCTGATATGAACCGAAGCGGGTTTTAAAAGAATGAAATCTTAAAAATTTGTTTTGGATGCTCTCCAATCGATCAATGTAAATTCCATACCTAGGGTTCCAAATAATGCTTCCAAAGTTTCATTTGCCCAGAATAAATGTATTAAATAAACATTTAATAGCTCGAGAGAACTAGAAAACACTTCACATTTACGAGAAATATAACCCAACAATCTAGAAGATTCTGTTACTATTAGATCAATATGAATCAGTTTAGAGTCCAATGTAATTCCCAAATCGCGTACGTAGTTCACTTTAGGTAAGCAAATATTAATACTAAATACATATTAGATATTGAAACAAAAGGATTTCTATTCAGCTTTCCTCCTAAAGGAGAGGCTGTTAAAGCCTGAGTTACAACACATGCAGCAAGAACTAAAAAAATAAATGCAAAACTAAAGGTGCCGAAGAAGTTGTTGAAGCCTGATCCTAGTTTTAATACTACCAATTGATAAATTAAATTCAAATTTATTGAAGATGGAGGCTATGTTATATGAAAATCCTATCTTAAAAGACTCTATTGTGCTTGGGGATTGTAAAAATGCTTCCTACGTATGTTAAGGCTATAAATATCAGTACGGAAAACTACTTTTTTGTTAAGATAAATAGGACACTTATATTTAACAGTGTTGTAAAAAAAAACAAGCTGAGTGCAATATTCTCCTGTTGTACATAGAAAGCCAATTTAGCTCCCTGAGCTTATGTGAAACACACTGCCCTGTCCGCGAATTATATTGCAGGAATATAACATCTGCAATATTGCGTCTTGCAGCAATATTGCACATATGTTACTAGTTCATTACAGTCATATTGCAGCAATGTTTTAATGTCCGCTTTTTTCATTACATCCGCAACGTTGCTGAAGCATTATAGCAATATTTCATGGAGTTTGTTACGGTAATATTGCATTAATGTATGTGCTGTATTGTAGTAATACTCACGTAATATTACTTATATCTTTCATTTATATTGCTGCTATATTTTATATTGAATTTGCAATATTGATAAAATATAACAAAATTAATATTCCATTCTTATTAATATTATTGATGAAAGGTAATGAATAAGTTAAAGGGTTATATTATATATATTGGGATAAAGTAATTTATTATAAGAGAGTAAAACGTACAGGAATTTGTGTTTGATAAATATATATACATCTATATTTCAATATCTCCATATAAGTACACATCATATTTAAGTATATATTTCATTTTAATGAATAGAAAAAAAAAACATAAATTGTGAATTAAGGTTCTGTTGTTATACAGTGATGTCTTAAACTTACGTCACTTTTCCCATTCTTCTCACAGTGAGCATGAATTAAGTTGTATGAGTGCCAATCAGAATATTATCAATTAGATTAGGAATAAGGTTTGTAAATTGTCTATTATATTTCACTTAATAAACATTTGTTTGCAAAATTTAGCCGATACCTGTGAAATTAATCAGCTATTTATCATTAAATATCTGACATAAGCAATATGGCTGTAATATTACACATCGAATTTCAGTGATATATATCGCATTTGTGACGGTTATTAAATATTGCAAAAGTATTGCAGGTGCAACATAGGTGCAAATAAAGTTAATAGTATACGCAATATTGCAGATGAAATATTAAAATATAAATTAAAATGACATAAACAATATTACAGCAATAGTGTGCTTGCAATACAGATGCAACATTACAGTAGCATTTCACTGATGTATTGCATTTACATCAATACAACAATATTACAGTTACTACATATGTGCATTATTAACTTTGCAATATTATATTTGTTATATTTTAAATGCAATGTTACTGTAATGTTGTAACAATATTGCAGAAGTAATATATCAAAAGAATTATTGCTGCAATATAACATGCCGTCAGGGTGGCATCTAATTTCACTTATAAATCTTATACAAGGATTTTGTACTTTTCGCACTCTTTTAACCTCAGCTGTATTTTATCAACTCCATAAACGCTATCAGCGAAGTTGGAATATGACAACACTAGTGCATCACACAATTCAACCTTCGTTTTCCTTTCTAAAGTCTATCGGTGGGAAAAAAGCAATTTTAGGGCTGAGTAAGACTTTTTCATAGAGGACGTATCAAGCATGCACATGCTCATCAAATTTAAGTTTATTATCAATAATTATTAACCCTAAGTTCTTTGAAGAGTTCTTAAAAAAGATATTACACTGCCCAATGGTAAGACTTAATTCATTAGATATGGTTTCTGGAAGTTTTTCGCTGCATAAAAGTAAGGCCACTTACTTTAAGGGATTTGATTTTAGTAAGTGATCCTCAGATACTGCGTATAAAGTTTGAAGATCTAAATTAAGCCTAAAATTTGCCTCTGCAACATCCTCCGGCCTAAATAAGTTTAATATTTACGTGTCATCAGCGTACATATGATATTTACAAAATTTGAAAGATGTAATAAAATTAGCCGTGTAGATCGTGAAAAAAAGACAGCAAAAATAGACAGAATATTTGAGAATTTACCATCTAATGTGACTTTTTGGGTCCTATTGCTTAAAAATGACCTAATTAAAACCTGGGCGTTAACCCCAAAACCATCATAGGATAAAGCGACTAACAGAATATCATAGTTCAGTAGATCAAATGCACGTGAATGATCTAAAAGCACCAATACGCTCGCTTTGCCCTTGTCTTGGACCATACGAAAGTTGAAATTTATGAAGCCATACCTTTTTCCAGAATTTTAGACATTGATGGTAAAATAGAGATAGATTTTAGTTGAGTGAAGCTCTCAGGATGGGTTACTTTAGGAAGAGGAATCACAATAGCAGTACTAAATCTAGCAGGCAGTAATTTATTAAATAGGCCAGGTAAAATAAAGGGACAGCAAAGTATTAAAAGAGTGCTATTAATATCGTCGTTCCCAGATGCTGTTGATTTCATGTTAAGAGTAATTCATAAAGTATATAAGTTTTATGTTATTTTAGCTATTTAATAGGTCCATAGATTTTGCCAGTTGTACGCTTTAAGTGACTATTGGGGAGTTCTTTTTCTTTGGCGCTGAATACAATTAATTTTACTTTCCCGATATTTGAAGTCCATTTGCGTTTTATTACAAGGATTGAATTTTAAAGAATATTTTCCTAAAATTGGAAGTGATTTTTTAGAAGTTTTCCGGGGTTTTCCTGTTATCTACCAAACAATGTACTAACGTAATTTATATTAGCTTTTTCAGGATTGGAAATATTCTCTCACATGTTCCAGACTTTTAGAGTAGCAGTGCTCGAATATCTTCCAGGCACTTAATGTAATTATTAGTCTTACAATTATTGGAAATTATTTTTTCTAAGCATTTATATTAGTTTCCCACTTCATTTCAGACATTGAAGATTTCTTTTAATAAAACAATTTTGTTTCATGTTTTTATTCCATAATAAGCCTGAAATAAATAATTTTTTTTGTTTCAGGCTTTTGGGAGTAATTTTTCACGCTTTTGATTTCATTTTCATCATGTCTTTTTAGCATTTGTTAGTTACCAATTACGCAATGTTAAGTAAAAACAATAACAAAAATTATCAAGAGTAACATAAGAATTTAAACAAGAATATGATGAAGAGAATGAAGAAAAATCATTTAAAATATTCTATGCTTCATACATCACTCAATGACCATGATGATAGGATAGGCTACATCCAAGTCAGTCACTGTTATTTAATATTTGTGCATCTCATTTCTATTACGACAACCGGTTTCTGTGCTTTTATCAGGTTGGCATTGGGAGTGATTCCATATTATCTTAACAGTATAAAAAAATATTTTTTTCATTACTTCCCGATTAAAAAAAAAACTGAATGGATTTGAATTGTTAATTATTTGGAGCAGTTGTCACACTATGGGAGACAAAGAGGTTCAGAATCAGGAAAATTGAAGAATTAGGGACATTTCATACATAAGTTATTCAATAATAATTGAAATGAGATCCATAGAGAGAGAATTTATAAGATCATAAATGAACTATAATGTCAGTGAATAAAAGTTTTCATACACAAAAAAACTAGTTAAATGTAAATTATAAAACCCTTTCCATGCCAAAGATCATGATCACTAATACTAGTTTTTGCAAAGGCACTTTATATAGACCATTTTATTTTTTATATATGTCCATAAAAACACTCATTAACAATAGAAGATGGAAAACTAGTGAAATTTTTACTAAGAAGACTTTCACAATTAAAGATCAGTAAAGGGAATCGTTCGAAATAAAAACTTCAGGCTAACTCAGATGGTACAGAAACTCAATTACATTTTGCATCATAAACTGATAAAGAAGAAATCAAAAAAATGTTTTTGTCTAACGAAAATATTTAGAAAGTTGTGATTTATACATAAAATTTACATATTGCTTAAACTTAAACTTTTAGTTTTGAACTGAAATAAAAAATGGTATGCCAAAGATTAATCTGTTATACTCACATACACATCTCGCTTTTCACCAGCTGCGTATACTTCTGGTTCGTCTCTGGGGTGTTCACAATATAGACCCAGTTGCCCTTACTGTTAAGGGCCGCCTTAGGCATGATAAAATTGGACCTACTCCTGCATAAGGGTCGTCCTCTGATAGGAGACTGTCTTTTTGTCCTGATAAGAACATCGGCGGTTGACGTCCCGTTATTGGACAACGTATACGTTGAACGTTTTTTGCGTAACGATCTCCTTAGCCTTTCGTTCCTGAAATAAAATAGTGAATATTCAAAGTGTCTGATAGATTATAGATCTCGTTTAGGTATGCTTGGTTTCCGGATATCAAAAACTTCCTTCTTATGTAGATACTAGAGATATCTATGTTAGAACGAAGAATGGAATGTCAATCAATTACTCCAGTTAATATTATTTTTCTTTCGTGTGTTAATTAAGTGATTAGTTAAATTTAAAACTTTCTAAATAACCTACATGTAAGAGATACGATATTATTGTATTTACTTTTTTATATAATTATATAATGACAATTTATCAAGTTTAGAGTAGATTTTATTCTGTTTTAACATATGTCAATTCATAAAGGAACCCACTCGTGTATCTAGATTTGGAATGTCTTAAGTATAGAAAGCCTAATAAAGGCAGGGGTAGTCGATACAGGAATAGTAGATCACTTTTTTAATTTGTACAGAATTTAAATTCGAAAAACGTCGAAAATAATTTGGAGAGGCAATTTTTATAAATTTCTATTAAAAATATTAATTTAGAGCAATTCAAAGTTGTGGCTTGGAACAGATATTTTATGAGAAAATAGAGTAGTTTAACTTTCTAATTGGCTCGCTGCAATAAAACAATGTTAAAAACACAAAAATTATGCTTTGTGGTTTAAGGAGAATATTACACTTATATAACAATTAAAAAGTTTTACTACATTAATTTTTGTTTAATTATTCTTCATTGTTATATATTTTTTATGAAATTAAACTAAATACGCTACTTGGCCCCATATGCCACATAAATGCTTATAAAGTTAAATAATGTAATTAAAAATACAAAAGTAGATTAGGAAAAATTATTGCCCCCAACGTGTGCAGAAATTAAGATAATTAGACCAAAGGATGGGTTTCCTTTATTTAAACTAACAAAGGAAAAGTGTAATAATGGCCTAGCGAGAAAAAACAATACAATTCGATCGCTGTATTTAGGATCCCAATGGCTACTCCACGAATTAAAAATGGCCAATTAAAAGTTGCTTGCTATAATACGAAAACGATTTTTTTACTAATTAGTACAGTTTATTACGTTTAGGGATAAGTAGGATGTAAGTAAAAGGGTTTTAAAGTTATCGCATTCTTTGGTAAGAAAAAAATATTTTCTTAAATAGTGGAAATGTTTATGTCTGCAATAATCGATCGAATAAAACGCCCAAAACTTCAAAAATTATTGTAAGCAGAAATTGTTTACCAGGTTTAATTTTGATTAAAATGGAGAAGATTTAGAAAACAAATGACGGAAGCAACGTAGATTACATCTCATAAAATCAAGAAACAATGTCTTACCAGAAAATGTAAATAATCCTAATAATATAAATAATTTAGGCAGTCTTTAAAAAATCATATCTAACCCTCCATTGCCTGAAACGTTTAATTTTTATGATAACTATTAAATTTTTTATGTCATCAAGCGAAGGTGAAATATTGAGAGAAATAAAACCCGAAACTATTGGTGCAGACTCCCTGAATATATATATCCAGCTTTGTTCTTCTGTTATACTTTCTTTGATTACACATATTAGAAACGAATGTATAATAAATTACTATATTCCAGTTGCATGGCAACAGGCACATGCTATTTCTCTGTCTAAAATTAAAAATTCTTTCGAAAAAAATCCTATGTCATATTCGCTATGTAAGCATACTGCCTACACTTTCAAAACTACTTGAAAAATATTTTTTGCAACAGTGTAATATTTTATGAAAATATCAATTGTCATCAAACTTCAGAGGTTGACAAAGGTGTAAAACGACTTTAGCGCACACAATAGGTGGTCATACTTAAAGGCATGGATAGAGGTGACATAACTGCTCTAGTTTTTCTCGATTTTACTAAGGCGTTTGATATGCTAAGTCATAGACTTTTAATCTCAATCTTACATTAGATAAATGAAACAACAAGTATTTACGTCAAACCCCATAAATAAATATAATATATAGGGTAGTCTTAAGGTGCTTGGGATTGATGGAATTTTGTGATCTTAGTTCTGGAGCTATTTATCCAATAAAAGGCCTATTGTTCGAATTGGCGGAGTAATTTGAGTCCCATCTGGTGTTCCTCAAAGCTCACACCTTGGACCACTCCTTTTCAATGTCTTCATAAATGATATTAATGAATATTTTACTTTTTGCAAATGATCTGAAACTAAGCTGTGTTGTCAAATCATTCCAGGACTTGGGTTCTGGATAACTTATTCGATCAGTGTTTCAGAAATGCCAGGTCACTGAATATAAAAAGTGTAAAATTAAACTGTACTTTTTCCGGACTGGACGTTGTATAGAATTCAATTACAAGACAGTATTGAAAGAGTCTCCGTTATACAGGATCCTGATAAAAACTATGGATATAAAATGCTTTCCAAGTTACTTGGAAAAAGTGATTTGCATGATAAATCAAGATCTACAAGAACCACTAGTTTGGGTAATCAACATTCTGAAATTGATGTCTACAGGTACAACAGGACACCATCCATTGATATTGGTCGTCATTTTGTTTATTTCGCTTATAATTTATTATTTAAGTAATTAATATTGCACTGTTAGGTTTTTAAGATATTCTATTGTTAAATATAAAAAAAAAAATATATCGTTTTAAATTAATAAAACAAAGAAAGTAGTGTATTATAATCAATATTCCGAATGCAGTCAATGCTATTGGTATACCGCAAGATAGTATAATTGGCCCTTGGTTTTATTCCATTTATCTTCGTGTACTAAAAATTGCAAATCGCACTTTAGCGCCTACGATACGCAGATTTCTCTTTTCTTTTAAAAAAGGGTTAAGCTAGTTGTAAATTGCCAATGATCATGTGCTTGCTTAATCCCAATAAATCATATTCCCATAACCATTTTCCCTCAGTTGGAATTTAAACATTTTGCTAAATAATAAATGTTTAGGCGTAATCATGGATTCAAAACTAAGATTTACAGATCATATCATATCAAAACTTTTATTGGCCTACTCGAATCTAAAACTTATTCACGGTTACAAAAACGTTCTACCACGCGTAAAATTCTGCGTGAATCTTTAGCACTGAGCCATTTCAACCATTGTAATAGTGTTCATCAATGCAGAGTACAAAATTCATGTATCAGACTTATGTATGACCTAAATAGAAGAACTTGAATGGTAGATATGGTGTAAATATCTTCGAAAATATATTGGGCTAAATATGAATAGTGGGCACAAACTTCGTTTGCATTATTTAAAATTACAAAACATAACATTTCTTGTTATCTTTATGACAAATTGCGACAAAGAGATACTCTTACAGTACTTAAACATCGCAAATAATTCTTTTAAAGATCATTCTCCTATAATTGCAATTATTTAATACTTTAACCACATTTCTATGCCTAATCCGGTTTTCAAAAAGATATACTAAAAAAAAGCACTCACTTTGTTTTTCAGTAAGTAAGATCTTTTTTCTCTCAATAAAATTTAGTAAGATGAGATATGTAAATAGTGTACTTAATTTATTTAGTGAAACAATAAGTAAATAAATAAATAAATAAATAAACTTTGTAGGTATGTTTCCTGAACGACCTGTCCTAGGTGAAAATAATTTGGTTATTACCTTTTCCATATATCATTTATATAATAGGTGGAGGGTGGATTGAAGTGGGTACTGCCGGCAGGAATATTGCTCGTATATTTATATGTTAAGAATTCTCCATCTCTTGGATTATAGCTTGGATAACCTCCAACGTTCCAGGCAGTGAAATTCTGTGTGGCTGGCTTGGGGGGCAAGTACAAACCTCCTAAAACAATATATTTTAAATATATTTAGATATTAAATTTCAGTTCTACTATTAATACCTTGTTCAGAAAACACTTGTTCAGGCTTAGGGATATAAATAGGCTGTGGATAATGGTAGCCATCAGTGCTTGGAGGTCCATATAAAGTATTCGGAGGCGTAAAGAACATCGCGTTAAAATCATCTTTGGCTTCGTTGATTATGAGACTTTGGTGGTTAAATTGCCATTTCTGGATGAGCAAATAAATCCTTTCGCTGCAAAAATTTCATGATTTAGTCGGGAAGATTAATGAATTTTTCAATGATTTACGTTGGATAATGGTCAGGAAACTCGCAATACGTGTATCCAGGTCTGGCACAACGGGGCGTCTTCCCCGGTGGGGCCGGGAGGTAGCGACATACTGGATTCGGGCCGTATTCTGGTGTACAGCTCATGGAGGTGTGTCCTACGATGTAGTTTATCCATATCATCAACTGAAATTAACAAATTATTAACATATACAGGCGGTAAAAGTCTCTTTAAGAAGCAAATATTTTTTAAAAAAGTTGAAGCGTACTCTGTGGCCCATCTACTCGCCATTTTGCACGTTGTAACTGTCAATAAAACCGCTTATAACTGCTTAAAATCGTGTGACGCATGACCGACGTATTTACAAAATGGCGATTGGGCGCCATCTTGGATTGATAAATTACATATGGTACGTCGATTGCGGCATCTTTTGATGTAGAAATGACGTAATAAAAAATGTCCGCTATGCTCCATCTTGGATCAGATATAAATGGTTTCAACTGCCTTGAATGAGAAAACAATTATTCTTGGATTCTTCTCCAGGAAGAAGTCAACTCCCTTGAATAACAGAGTGAAATAGCAACATTTTTCTATAGTGATTTATATATAACATTCGCTTGTGAAAAAGAGAGAGCCAAAAAAAGATCGTATTGTTCTAAACCCTGTTGCGTCACCTCGGGGACATCAAAGAACTAACTCCTCATGGAAATGACATTTAAATTGTGTATTTTTTCTATTGTTCGGTACATTCACCAATTTGTTCGATATTATTGGATCAAATCAAGGCTGAAGGACCTTCAACTCGTGTGATAAATTCTAGTAATTTTTTTCACGGTTCTTCTATTTCCTATCTTATATTGTAATTGACATTACAAATTTGCTTGGTAATCGTCAGTATTAGTCATATATGTCTAATTTTTTTTTCTCAAATTAAAGCAAGAAAGAAGTAGGACGTATTTATTTTTTTTATGAATAGTTATCATCAACAAAAAAAACAATTTTTACGCATGACACTAATGACTCTCTGTTAAGGTGAAAACGAACCTAATAACAGTATGGTTACTTAATAAATTATTAATATTATAATGGGCGATAGTAATAAATTATAATGGTAATTGCGAAATTTATATTGAATAGTATTTAGAAGAATAATTGAATTTCAACACATATTCCATCTTTGGTAATTTTTTGAAGGCATTAGTATGACTTTCCTTTGCTATTTATTAAGTTATAACGTAACTTGGTATGTTTTATTAAATACGCCGATTTATTTATTGCTATTAAATTATAATAATAAATAACGATTCTTTTTTAAATTGCAGTGGTTGATCAAGGTCCATCAGTTGGCTTTTTTAAGACATAAGATTTTTTTTTGTATTGAACAACATCTATTCTTAATCATAAATTTTATTTTATTCGAACTGTCAAAGTTCAAATCAGCGTTGAAATTTTCCAGAGAGTTGAAACCTGCTTTTGTTTATTGCAGGCATTTGAAATCCGCTTTTATTTTATTCAGGAAGTTGAAATCAACTTTGAATTAATTCAGGCAGTTGAAATTAGCTTTTATTTACTCAAGAAAACTAAAATTAGCTTTGAATTCATCCATAGAGTTGAAATAATTTTTAATTTATTCCAGGCAGTTTAAATTGGCTTTTATTTAGTCCAGGAAGCTAAAATTAGCTTTGAATTAATCCATAGGGTTAAAATCAATTTGTATTAATTTTAGGCAGTTGAAATCAGCTTTTATTTCGTCCAGGAAGTTGAAATCAGCTTTTAATTAATTCAGGCAGTTGAAATCGGCTTTTATTTAGTCCAGGAAGCTAAAATTAGCTTTGAATTAATTCATAGGGTTAAAATCAATTTGTATTAATTTTAGGCAGTTGAAATCAGCTTTTATTTCGTTCAGAAAGTTGAAATTAGCTTTGAATTAATTCAGGCGGTTGAAATCGGCTTTTGTTTAGTCCAGGAAGATAATATTAGCTTTGAAATAATCCAGACACTCGAAATAATTTTTGATATATTCCAGGCAGTTGAAATCAGCTTTTATTTACTCCAGGAAGCTAAAATTAGCTTTGAATTAATCCAGACAGTCGAAATAATTTTTGATTTATTCCAGGCAGTTGAAATCAGCTTTTATTTAGTCCAGGAAGCTAAAATTAGCTTTGAATTAATTCATAGGGTTAAAATTAATTTGTATTAATTTTAGGCAGTTGAAATCAGCTTTTATTTCGTCCAGAAAGTTGAAATTAGCTTTGAATTAATTCAGGCGGTTGAAATCGGCTTTTGTTTAGTCCAGGAAGATAAAATTAGCTTTGAAATAATCCAAACAGTCGAAATAATTTTTGATATATTCCAGGCAGTTGAAATCAGCTTTTATTTACTCCAGGAAGCTAAAATTAGCTTTGAATTAATCCAGAAAGTCGAAATCATGTTTAATTTATTTCAGGCAGTTGAAATCAACTTTTATTTACTCCAGAAAGCTAAAATTAGCTTTGAATTCATCCAGAGAGTTAAAATCAGTTTCTATTTACCTCAGGCCGTTGAAATCAGCTTTGGTTTATTCGAGGCAGTCGAAATCAACTTTTATGTACTCCAGAAAGCTAAAATTAGCTTTGAATTAATTCATAGGGTTAAAATCAATTTGTATTAATTTTAGGCAGTTGAAATCAGCTTTTATTTCGTCCAGGAAGTTAAAATCAGCTTTTAATTAATTCAGGCAGTTGACATCGGCTTTTATTTAGTCCAGGAAGCTAAAATTAGCTTTGAAATAACCCAGAAAGTCTAAATAATTTTTAATTTATTCCAGGCAGTCGAAATCAACTTTTATTTACTCCAGAAAGCTAAAATTAGCTTTGAATTAATTCATAGGGTTAAAATTAATTTGTATTAATTTTAGGCAGTTGAAATCAGCTTTTATTTCGTCCAGGAAGATAAAATTAGCTTTGAAATAATCCAGAAAGTCTAAATAATTTTTAATTTATTCCAGGCAGTTGAAATCAACTTTTATTTACTCCAGAAAGCTAAAATTAGCTTTGAATTAATCCAGACAGTCGAAATAATTTTTCATTTATTCCAGGCAGTTGAAATCAGCTTTTATTTACTCCAGAAAGCTAAAATTAGCTTTGAATTAATTCATAGGGTTAAAATTAATTTGTATTAATTTTAGGCAGTTGAAATCAGCTTTTATTTCGTTCAGAAAGTTGAAATTAGCTTTGAATTAATTCAGGCGGTTGAAATCGGCTTTTGTTTAGTCCAGGAAGATAATATTAGCTTTGAAATAATCCAGACACTCGAAATAATTTTTGATATATTCCAGGCAGTTGAAATCAGCTTTTATTTACTCCAGGAAGCTAAAATTAGCTTTGAATTAATCCAGACAGTCGAAATAATTTTTGATTTATTCCAGGCAGTTGAAATCAGCTTTTATTTAGTCCAGGAAGCTAAAATTAGCTTTGAATTAATTCATAGGGTTAAAATTAATTTGTATTAATTTAAGGCAGTTGAAATCAGCTTTTATTTCGTCCAGAAAGTTGAAATTAGCTTTGAATTAATTCAGGCGGTTGAAATCGGCTTTTGTTTAGTCCAGGAAGATAAAATTAGCTTTGAAATAATCCAAACAGTCGAAATAATTTTTGATATATTCCAGGCAGTTGAAATCAGCTTTTATTTACTCCAGGAAGCTAAAATTAGCTTTGAATTAATCCAGAAAGTCGAAATCATGTTTAATTTATTTCAGGCAGTTGAAATCAACTTTTATTTACTCCAGAAAGCTAAAATTAGCTTTGAATTCATCCAGAGAGTTAAAATCAGTTTCTATTTACCTCAGGCCGTTGAAATCAGCTTTTATTTCGTTCAGGAAGTTGAAATCAGCTTTGGTTTATTCGAGGCAGTCGAAATCAACTTTTATGTACTCCAGAAAGCTAAAATTAGCTTTGAATTATTCCATAGGGTAAAAATCAATTTGTATTAATTTTAGGCAGTTGAAATCAGCTTTTATTTCGTCCAGGAAGTTGAAATCAGCTTTTAATTAATTCAGGCAGTTGAAATCGGCTTTTATTTAGTCCAGGAAGCTAAAATTAGCTTTGAAATAACCCAGAAAGTCTGAATAATTTTTAGTTTATTCCAGACAGTCGAAATCAACTTTTATTTACTCCAGAAAGCTAAAATTAGCTTTGAATTAATTCATAGGGTTAAAATTAATTTGTATTAATTTTAGGCAGTTGAAATCAGCTTTTATTTCGTCCAGGAAGATAAAATTAGCTTTGAAATAATCCAGAAAGTCTAAATAATTTTTAATTTATTCCAGGCAGTTGAAATCAACTTTTATTTACTCCAGAAAGCTAAAATTAGCTTTGAATTAATCCAGACAGTCGAAATAATTTTTGATTTATTCCAGGCAGTTGAAATCAGCTTTTATTTACTCCAGAAAGCTAAAATTAGCTTTGAATTCATCCAGATAGTTGAAGCGTCGATGATTTTTTTTCAATTAATGGTTGAAGTCAGTTTTTATATATCTTTCGTGGATAGCTTAACATTTTTTATTAATTTACTTCCCAAGGATTTCAAATTATTTTTAAGTTTTTCATACATTTCAAATACCTGAAAATTACTTAAACTAACGTGAAAAACGACAAAATAACGTCTCCAACTGCCTGGAAGTTAATTATGAGTTTCTCAAATAATTTGAAAAAATGGCAAAGAGAAAACTTTTACCTTTGCAGTGACTGACTAATCAACTGATTGAGAAACTTAAAATATTCAATTGTCTGTAAAGGCACTCCATCCATTACCAGAAATTAGATGATAATGTAATAATTGAGATGTTAGCAAACCTCTTGTACATACAACACATTTAAGCACCTTATGCAACAAAAACCGATTGAACAATAGAAATTTTACTTTTAAGTGGACAAGTACAAATGGTTTTTTTGTTTTGTAAGTAGGCTTAAGATATACAATAAGGTTACGACAATATTACGTCCATTAATCGATCGGAGAATGTTTAAGTGCAAATAGTAGTGCACCAAGAGTGAACTGGATGAAGTAGGTGTATTGATTAATGTTCATAACAAGTAATTAAAATATCAAGCGATCAATAACGAGTGTCCCTGATGTCAACTGTAACGACAAATTTATTTGACGTGTCGACATTATGCGGAGCAGTTTGGAATTCTTTGTAAGCGAGTGTTATTGGGGTCCTTGAGCAACGGCGACGCGTTCCTATTGAATTATTTATATCGGACACCTACTCTTTGCAATTTTGCGTAATGGTTGAACCATTTTCTTTTACTGTTTTTTTTTTAGTAGGAAGAAGGAATTAAAGCCTGTTTTTTTTCTTTTTAGATTATATCCTGGCTTAATTGGTGCCTGGAATCGTGTTTGAATTTACATTATTTAGCTGTAGGTTATTGAGTTTCCAATTTTAGGCTTGGTAAGGTCTATCCTTTACAGATCTGAGTATAACTCAAAGAGTTTTTGAGCTATACAAGTTCTTAGTATATCAAAATATTCTCTAAGAGTTGCTGAATCTTTGAGTGGAAACCACATTAGAATGTCAAAAGTAGTTTTTGAGTTATCAAGAAAAGAAATTGAATTTTGTGGTAAAAAATTAGGTTAAACTTGACTTAACCATAACGGCTGTAAATTTTTGATCTAAGAAAATATTTTTATATGGAAATATTCTTTAAAAATCTACCTTTATTTTTATAGGAAAAATATAAAAATTAATTAATATTCAATTTTAAGCGTTGCTAGATCCATCCTCCATATACCTGAGTATAACTCAAAAAATTGTTAAGCTACAAAAATTCTTAATATATGAAAATATTCTGTAAGAATTACTTTAAATTTTAGTGAAAATCTGATGAGAATGCCTGGAATAGTTTTTGAATTATCATGGCTAGAATTTGAATATATGTGGGAAAAAAATACTATTGGACATACCCTAAGCGAAATAGCTGTGGCTTTTTAAATGTTGAAACTACAAGAGAGATTTTTGCATAAAAAACCTTTGGAAGAACATCTTTATACTTTAAAAATATGTGACTTATATTTCTTTCTGGTGCATACACTCAAAGTTTATTTTCTCTTTTTCCTTTTACGACGAGCCGCCACTGGTATAGACTTTTAGCCTAAGAAATTTTGGTGCTATTGTTGAAGAGAGTTTTCATACATAAAAAAACATTTGTAGTTAGAATGTTTTGGCTATGTCATATTTATCATAATTTACTGCCACAAAAATTTAATTTATTTCCTTGATAACTTAAAAAGTTCTTTAAGCATTTTCTTGTAGTATTTAGTCAAGGTTTGAGCAACTCTTGGATGGGATATTTTGATATATTAAGATTTTTTGTGCCTCAAGAACTTTCTGAGTTATAGTCAGATTTATAAAGAATGGACCTAGGCAAGCCTAGATTCAAAAATCCAATAATCATAGAGCGGGATAATTCAAAAAACTAGTCCAGGCATTTCAGTCCTTTCCACGTGTATAGTGGAAACCAATTACGATTTTCTTTTTAAGAGATTGCTTTAACTACTTGGAAAAACAACCAACTGCTAAGAGAGTAAGAAATCTCAAGTAGTAGTCTTGAGAGAAATAAGAAATGATTTCCAGTCAATAAATTAACGATTTGAAACTGCCAGAGTGAAGTAATAATAACTTTAACTGTCTGAAATAAACACGAAATAAATTCAACTGCTTAAAAGCAATTTCAACTGCTAAATAGACGTAAGGAGTGCCTAGAAATGGCCTCGACTGCCTGGAGTAAATAAAAACTGTTCCTCTTGAATATCTTATAAGAAATAGAAACTCTGTTTAACTTCCTGAATGAAATAAGAAATTACATTAACTGCCTGGACTAATTGAGAAAATAAATTGAGCTACTTGAAAAAAAGATTTAATTATCGTAGGAAGTGCATTTACGTTACTTATAGTCAGATTTATAAAGAATGGAACTGGACAAGCCTAAATTCGAAAATCCAATAAATAGGCAGAGGTATAATATTTTTCTTAAAAATTAAACTTGTATCTATGATAAATTAAAAAACTAGTCCAGGCATTTCACCCTTTTGTCACTTGTATAGTGGAAACCAATTACGACTTTCTTTTTAACTAAATGATTTAATTAAGAAATTGCTTGGAAAAACAACCAACTGCTGGGAGAGTAAGAAATCTCAAGCAGTATTCTTGAGAGAAATAAGAAATGATTTCCAGTCAATAAATTCACGATTTGAAACTGCCAGAGTGAAGTAATGATAACTTTAACTGTCTGAAATAAACACGAAATAAATTCAACTGCCTGGAAGAAGATTTCTCTTTCTCTTTTTGTTTAACTACCTGAACTAAATAAAAAATAAATTCAACTGCTTAAAAGTAATTTCAACTGCTAGGTAGACGTAAAGAGTGCCTAGAAATGGCCTCGACTGCCTGGAGTAAGTAAAAACTGTTCCTCTTGAATATCTTATAAGAAATAGAAACTTCCTGAATGAATTAAAACATTACATCAACTGCCTGGACTAATTGAGAAAATAAATTGAGCTACTTGAAAAAAAGATTTAATTATCGTAGGAAGTGCATTTACGTTACTTATAGTCAGATTTATAAAGAATGGAACTGGACAAGCCTAAATTCGAAAATCCAATAAACAGGCAGAGGTATAATATTTTTCTTAAAAATTAAACTTGTATCTATGATAATTTAAAAAACTAGTCCAGGCATTTCACCCCTTTGTCACGTGTATAGTGGAAACCAATTACGACTTTCTTTTTAACTAAATGATTTAATTAAATAATTGCTTTAACTACTTGGAAAAACAACCAACTGCTGAGAGAGTAAGAAATCTCAAGCAGTAGTCATGAGAGAAATAAGAAATGATTTCCAGTCAATAAATTAATGATTTAAAACTGCCAGAGTGAAGTAATGATAACTTTAACTGTCTGAAATAAATTCAACTGCATTATTTCTTAACTGATTTATTTCTCTTTTTGTTTAACTACCTGAACTAAATAGAAAATAAATTTAACTGCTTAAAAGCAATTTCAACTGCTAGGTAGACATAAGGAGTGCCTAGACTGCCTGGAGTAATTGAGACAATGAATTGAACTACTTGAACTTATTAAAAAATCGCAAGTGCCTTAAATTAATTGCGAAAGTCTGGATCACTGCCTGGAAAAAATAACAACTGTTTTGCTTAAGGATTTATAGGCAAAGCCAGTAAAGTATAATACACGTGCTTTCCTCATGATACCTACTTTTTACGTTGGCAACGAACAGTCAAGTAGGGCTGCAACATCTTCAACCTATTCTATAAAAAAAACCATAATCGAATAATATTTTCAATCTTTGAGTCCGCGGAATGTTAACGACCATAAACTCAGCGACCATATACATAGGAAACATATGCCGCTTGTTACGTAATCGGCAAACTTGAACTAGTATTCGCTTCATTATTGGGGTTATAAAAACGTTCTTGATAAGCACCAGGATGTGTCAAACCGAATGAAAGATCATTAATCTTACATTAATGCAAATTATTTTTATTATTGTTGCTTAATGTAGCGTGAACAGCATTTCTTAAAATTCTCATTGGGTTATGATTATTTCGTCAAAACTCTTGTCTAAATGCTTCACTGCTTCTTCTTCGTTTTTCAAAGAACCACTATAAACTTTATATACTTCTTTCTTTTAGAGGTGTTGTTTCTTTTGAATCAGTTAGAATATTGATGGATATTGTGATATGGCTTTTAAAGGACTGATGATGAGCTAGAGCGAAACACGTGTAGCCATTTATATGTCGTGAGACCGTCACATTTTCCAGGACACTAAGTAAATATTTGTGAAAATCCTTCCAGGCAGTTTTTCCAGACCCGTTAAAAGGTAGAAAGCAAAATGTAAGTTCAGCATTAATGGAGCCATGAGTAATTGATCGTTCGGCTGCAACAATGTAAAGCGATTATCTACTTGTTTTAAAATTCATAAATCATTTATTGATTGTTCTACAAGACAGGCGGCACCTGTTTTATTATTTAATTGCTCCGCATTGCTTTTAATTGACTTATTATTTTTTATAATAATTTTACAGTCATGCAGTTTTTGCATTTTATTTATTTTTGTGATTTTGTCATCTGTTGAGATTGTTGTTAATCCAAGAACCCAAGAAACGCCTGAAGTTGAAATGCTTTTCCAGGCATTTTAAGTTATATTTGGATTACTTTAAGGCTGTTCAAATTTTTTTTAAGGCCATTAAAGTCAGTTGAAGCATTTTGTGTTTCTTCAATTCAATCAAGACACTCTCTGCACCTTCATATTTAATAATTTACAATAATTACAACATGCTTCTTTTGCCTTCATAAATCTCAAAAACGCTCACTTAGAAAGTCAATAAGTGTCGATTTAAAAAATTATAACAGGTCCTCCAATTGCCATTCAAAACAAAATTAATGTTTTATTAATGTCGTCACGTGTGTCTTATATGGAATCTCTTATACTAATGAAGTAACACGGTGCGGCATTAGGTAACACCACAACGACAAGGCCTATTGTATTAAAACAAATAATTATTGTACTTTCTCAATGCATTTTTCCTTGCCGGTGCTATCAGTACTTTTAAATTAATTTAATATGGCACAGTGACCTTTTTCGTGACATCAAAATGGCTCCAAGTAGATCAAGTCGTTTTAATTTAACTTAACTTCATGGAATTCTGTATTCTATAGGTTAAGAAAAAATGAATTTAAAGTTAAAATATATATACAGAGTGGACCATTTAACAACATAAACGTACTCGATACTGATTTAAACCAGCACACGCACGCCCACGAACAGATTTCGATAAACAAATTGCAGAACCTTTGAAAAGTGAGGTTTACATAATGACCAAATTTGTCGGGGAAATATAGGCGGAATTATTCCGGCCACAAACGTAGAAAGTCTTTTAGTTTCTACGGTCGTGATGGCAATACGAAACTGGCATTGAATAAAACCGTCTGATAGAAGTTTAAAAAAATGCTGCCGGAAATTTAATAAAAATTACTTGAAAGTTAATTAAAATAACTTTAGATGCCTGGAATATACTAAAAAAATGTGACTTCAACAATCCGGAAATGAATCTCAAAAATTAATGAAAATGGTTATAATTGCAGACGTCAACTACTAGCTGGAAATTAATGAAACTCGAAGTAAATATAAATTTACTGACCTGGAAATGATTGAAAATTACTTCAAGTACCTAGAAATTAAATGGAAATACCTTTAAATGCTTTGAATTAAAATTACTTTGAAACCTTGAATAAAAATTACTTGAACTATCTAGAAGTATTCTTATTTTAACTCTCTAAAATTAAAAAATAACATTCAAAGGCACTTGAACTGTTTGGAAATTTATAAAAATATCTTAAAGTACGTTAAAGTTAATTAAAATAACTGCAGGGACCTGAAAAATGATAAAAATACCCGACTTCAACCGCCCAGAAATGAATGAAAATTATTTCAACTATTTGGAAAAATGATTGCTTTAGTTACCTGAAGAACATAAGCTAAGTCAATTTTAGAGGACCGATTAACTATCTATTTTGAAAAAAAAACAATCTATTTGCAAACACTCAATTTGATTTTAGAAATAATACTTAAATCTTCAACATTGGCAATAGATATAGACTCACACAAGATATCATGGAAGGATTGGCATGTGCTTCTTTTTATGACCTCACTAAAGCATTTGATTGTATCCCTCGTGGAATCCTTGATCGGAAATTAAAATTATACCATCTGGATGTTAATAATGTGACACTAATTGAGTCATATCTTCAAGGTCGTAGTAAATATGTTGGTTTTATGAACAGTGAGAGGGGCAGGGATCATGGTATTCCACAGGGTTCTATTCTTGATTATCTGTTATTCCTCACATACACTAATGTATGTGAGGTTATGTTTCCTAAAGTTCAACATATAAAACCTATCATTTTTACAAATGATACTAGTAATGTGTTGGACATTATAGGTGATGCATCGAAGTTAAACTTTAGCTTAAAAATAAATTCACTTAATATACCAGATGTGGTCTCACACACAAAATTTCTAGGAGTTGTTTTAGATGCTAAATTAATATTGGAAAGAACATGTATATCACCTATCAGGCAGACTAAGCAGTATACATTTCATCTGTGCTATGCAATTCTGAACCTGGGACAATTCTATGGATGAATCAGGATTATGGTTGGCTTGGGGCATAGCGATTATTTTAGCCAGTACTTCAGAGTCTTCCATAAATTTACATTTTTCCCTGCGCTTACATCTATCCATATTTAATTTAGATTGTTAATAAAATATCACAGTCTAGAACTTATTCGGATATATATATTAGGCATAGTAGAATCGTTATCACAGACTCTCACAGGCTCTCAAGAAGAACTGGAAACAATAGTAAATAAACGGGGATCTGACTACTATTGTGTCCAGTTCTTTAATGTTATTCCAGTCCATATAAAAAAGCTTGAAGCCAAGGTATTTTTAAATGGTGCTTTTTATTCTTTTGAGGAATACTTGGAAGGTAGTTTTAATTTTCTTTGACAGCTAATTCTGTTGCTTTAAATTACTCGTTTAAATATCCGAGTGTGTTTTATATTATATTTCTAGCCATTACATTTACATTTTGACTTGTATAAACACATACGCGTGTAATGTAATAAATATTTGATTTCATTTAAACTGCTTCAAAAGCATAGAAAAAAGTACTTAGCAACTGCCTTGAAATAATAATGGTGACCTCAACTACCTGAAAATAATCCAAAACTTGCTTTAAATGCCCGAAAATTAATGAAAATTACTTCAACTCCCTGGAAAAATCCTGTTTCACTTTCCTGGAAAAAAATTAAGGAGCCTGAAAGAGTACGAAAATACTTGTCTGGAAAATAAGAAAAACCTGACTTAAACAATTCGATAATTATTTAGAATGGAAATTATACAAATGCCTTAACTGTCTAGAAAATTAAAAAAAAATCTCTTTTCAAGGCCTCGAAAATTCATAAGAATAACTTCAACTTCATGGATATGAGTGGCATTAGATGCCTGAAAATTAATAAAAATTACTGCCTGGGACAATTCTATAGATGAATCAGGATTATGGTTGGCCTGGGGCATAATGTCTATTTTAGGTAGTACTTCAGAGACTTCCATAAACTTACATTTCCTTGCGCCTACATCTATCCATATTTAATTTACATTGTTAATAAACTATCACAGTCTAGAACTTATTCGGATACACATAGGCATAGTAGAACCGTTATCACAGATTCTCACGGGTTCTCTTGAAGTACTGGACACAATAGTAAACAGACGGGGATCTGATTACTATTGTGTCCAGTTCTTTAATGTTATTCCAGTCCATATAAGAAAGCCTGAAGTCAAGGTATTTTTTATGAAAATTAAATTATAATATATTTGGTAAATGGTGCTTTATATTCTTTTGAGGAATACTTGGAAGGTAATTTTAATTTTCTTTGACTAATGATTCTGAATATTGTTCTGTTGCATTAAATTATTCTTTTAAGTGTTCGAGTATGTTGAGACTTTAATATGTGATAATTTAATTTTCTACAAACACATACGATGTAATATATTAATAAATATTTGATTTGAACTGCTTTAAAAGCATAGAAGTATTTATCAACGCCCTGGAAATAAGCGAAAATTGCTTTAAATGCCCGAAAATTAATAAACAATTACTTCAACTCTCTGGAAAAATCCTGTTTCACTTTCCCGGAAGAAATTAAGGAGCCTGAAAAATACGAAAATACTTGTCTGGAAAATAAGAAAAATCGGACTTAAACTACTACCTGGAAATGTTCTCATCTTAACTCTCTAAAGAACATACAGAAAGAGTTGAACTATCAGGAAATTAATAAAAATTACTTCAGCTATACTTGGCAATTATTGAAAATAGCTTTAGATGCCTGAAAATTAATAAAAATTATTTTAAGTGTCTGGGAAATTTTTGTTTTACCTTCTAAGAGGAAATTAAAAAAAAAACTTTAAAAGCCTGAAGTACTTCAACTGCCTGGAAAAAAAAACTTTGACTTCAACAACCTGAAAACGATTGAAAATAACTTCAGTATCAAAGAAATTAATTGCCTAAAAATAAATTTAATGCTTAAAAATTAATAAAAATAACTTAAAATTCTTAAAAGTTAATTAAACCTATTGCAAATGTCTGAATAATAATAATGACTTTAATAACCCAGAAATGACAAAAATTAATTTGAATTTATTTACTATCTAGAAATTCAAGAAGATTTACAATAATGGTTTTAACTGCCTGGAAATCAATAAAAATGACGTTAACTTCTTGCTGCAAATTAATGAAAAAGGCTTTAGATGCCTGAAAATTAATGTAAATTACTAATCAATTGTCTAAAAAAATATTGCTTTACTTTCCTGGAAGAAATTAAGAAAAAGCTTTATGAGCCTAAAAAGTACAAAAACGTTTCAACTGGCTTGAAAATAAGAAACATCTGACTTCAACGACTTATTACAACGAAAATTAATTAAAATCACATGAACTATCTGGAAATGTTCTCGTTTTAACTCTTCGGAGACAACTGAAAAAGAAATATAAAAACACGACAACTGTTTTTCAATTAATAAAAATTATTTGGCTTAAAAATGGCTTTAGAATCGTGATAATTAATAAAAGTTAGGTACTTTTGAGAAAATCTTGTTTTACATTCTGGGAAGAAATTAATGGGAACACTTAAGAGCCTGAAATACGTCAACTGCCTAAAAAATAAAAAACATCTCACTTTAACGACCTGGACATTTCTGGAAAGAAATTCTATGGAAATATTCTTTCTTTAAATCCCTGGATGAGACAAGAAGCTTAAAAAATTCTTCAACTATCTAAAAATCAGGAAAAATGGAAACTGTCTGGAAAGGACTTTTCTTTTGCGCACTGAAGAAAATTAATATACCGGGTGGTGCGTCGCAGAGCGGAACATAGGAAATCCCATATAAATTTTAAGGGGGTCAATTATTGGCTTCCGTGTACATTTTACAGAAAAAATGTAAGATAACTTTTTGAAGAGTCCAGTCTTGCAAACCTTCGGGGAATGTTTCAAAAAATTTGAATGAGCGAATCTTGAATTATTCAATTAAATGTAATTGCAAAATTACCAAATTTTCGGTTCAGGTAAAACCAGACACCAGCCACCAGCAAACAATTTGTTATAAGGCTTTGTCAAATCTGACGTACAGCCGAATACAAGATTTTTTTTTTTCGTTTTTTTATCAATCTCACAACCATACATTCAAATTAAGACCGTTTCCCGCAACTGCCACTTAATTATGGCTATTTTTTCGTCGATTGAATAATTCATACTTGTTTTCAAATATCGACTGTCACTGATTTATTGACACTTTTCCTCACGTCAGTGACAATATTCATTTCACTGGTGCCCGTTTGGTTTTACCTGAACCGAAAATTTGCTAATTTTGCAATTACATTTAATTGAGTAATTCAAGATTCGCTTATTAAAATTTTTTGAAACTTTGCACAAGAGTTTGCCAGATTGGTCTCTTCAAAAAGTTATCTTACATTTTTTCTATAAAATGTATAGGGAAGCCAATAATTGACCCTTTTAAAATTTACATGGATTTTCCTATATTCCGCTCGGCGACACACCAGCAAGGTATACTGCCTGGAAATTTTTTTTCTAATTTTCTGGAAATCTTTAAAAATGCCTTCAACTATCCGAAAAAAAAATTCTTCTAAGTTACATCAACGTCTAGGAACGTTTCGGCTCGTGTGGTAGTCATCTTCAGTCCCCATTTTACCTATTCGGCGTCTCGAAAATTACGTAAGAAAATAGGCGAGTATAAAAACCCAAAATGTTAATCTGCCAAGTTATGCGGCATATATGATGGGCCGCATTTTAAACGCTGTTTGGCAACAGCTTTCTTCTTCGACGGTCTCATCATCATCATAATATGCATTTCGTTCTTTAGAATTAGGTGTGTCAGGCGTATAATAATTTTTAAATGTTTATTTCTCCAAAAAGTCCAAGTGGAATTTCAATTTACTATACTTACCACAATCAGTCGAAGTCGCCGCATATTCCTTAAAAAAATCGCTTTAAAAACACACATGCGCACACACCAAAACGATTTTTGAATAAAAAAAATTAAATAAAGTCTAATTGTGATAAGAGCGCGAAAACCGAACGATATAGATGAAATTGACGGGGTCCATCTCACGTAACACCGCGAAGAACCGCGTCCAAAGTACCGAATGTCGCGCGAAGGATTTTTATTAAAACCGCGTCTTCTGGGTTATCAACGATGGTACCGTATAAAAAGGGGGGCACAAGTCACAGGTGAACGGTGTATATGCGAACAATGAAAGAAAACTGTAACAATTATGTTAAATAGGTGGTTTTAATGAGCAGTAGTGTTTGGGGGTACCTATTTAATGAAGAGGTTCATATTTGGTTGGTAGGAGGTAAACAGTGGGATTGAATAGAAAAATTTGAGACCTGTGACATAAAGTTTGTTTCATTATTATTTAATTGAATAGAAGTAGTAGATATTTTGTTTGGGAGAAATAAGATTAATAAGAATTTCTGCAGAAATAAGACCTTTTTTTACTTTCGCCTTATAAAGAATTAGTAAAAGTGTACTTCTTACCATTTAGTTTTTTTTTTGTCTTACGATGGGAATAATTTTGCTATATTTTAATCAATGGGGGCGATTTTTGACACCTTCTTTTCGTTTTGCAGACAAAGGGAGTTCATCTGTTTTTTTTTCTATATTAAAAATTTATTTAATACAGCTTAAAAGAAAACACAAGAACAAACAACCCCCTTTTGGATAATACGCAGTTTTATCGCATAAATGGTCCTCGTAAATTGACATTCTTTTAATTCGCACGGTTACTTAAATAATTCACAAACGTTTACCGTAAACTTTCTCTTAAATAGTCGCTTTCCTGACGATCTTTAAAAAATAGACACGTTTGCTCATCATCGGCCATGATTTGACCTTTTGATGTCGCGCCAATGTAATCCAACTTTTTATTTTTGAACCATTTCATTGAAAATAAAGAAATGTATCCGAGGGCTGTATTAGATATTTTTTTACTCCATTAAAAACACCTTGTATATAAGTAAAAATGATGCTCTTTTTTGCAATTATTGCTTGATGGTCTTTCGACACACTCGCGAAAGTTTATCGTTTTAACACAAAAATCCTCTTTATTTTACGTGATACTAATACGTATTTTGTGGTTCCGTATATCAGCTGTGCAAATATCAAAATTACTTAACGCGCGTACCAACAAAGAAAGTACCTTATAATATATAATCATTTACAATTTTAATATATAATCATTTATATGTTTTTGAAGGTGGTAGACAATGGTACAGTGAAAACATCTTGTGGAACTTGCATTGTCTTATTTATTTAATGTAACACGACGTTTCGGTTGGTAAGTATCTCCAACCGTTATCAAGTGTAAAGTGATAACGGTTGGAGATACTTACCAACCAAAACGTCGTGTTACATTAAATAAATAATTAATCATTTATACTTATAATATATAATCATTTACAATTTACAAATTTACATTATTGTATATAAAAGTGCTGGTAGTAATTTTTTTAATATAATGCAGTTGAACCGAATGATGCTTCAGTTTTTTGGAAAATTGAAAAATGGCTTCAATTGTCAAGAAAACAGAAGAAATGGCTTCAATTTCGTGGAAAAATTAAGAAATTTTTTAAACTGTCTGGGAAAAATGAAAAAACAATTTAATTTAATTTTGTTTCACTTCCAGGCAATTGAAGTCAGTCAATTATTCCTCAACTGCTTGAAAATTAATTTGGTTTTACTTCCAGGCAGTTGAAATACGCCGTCATTCATTTCTCAAATGTGTTGAAATAAATGTTGTTTCACTTCCAGGCACTTGAAGTCAGTGAATTATCGCTCAATTGTCTGGAAACAAATGTTGTTTTACTTCCAGGGAGTTGAAGTCAGTCAATTATTCCTTAACTGCTTGGAAATTAGTTTTGTTTTACTTCCAGATAGTTGAAATACGTCGTCATTCATTTCTCAACTGTGAGGAAATTAATTTTGTTTTACTTCCAGACAGTTGAAATACGTCGTTATTTTTTTCTCAACTGTGTGGAAAATAAACTTTGTTTTACTTTCAGGCAGTTGAAGTCAGTCAATTATTCCTCAATTGTCTGGATATAAATTTTGTCTTAGTTCCTGGCAATTAAAGTCAGTCAATATCCTCTAACAAAATTTCATATTTTTTCAACTGCCAGGATATAACTTTTGTTTCACTTCCAGGCAGTTAAAGTCAGTCAATTTATTTACTGATTTTAACAGCCTCAAATGACACTCAACTGCTTGAAAATTAATTTGGTTTTACTTTCAGACAGTTGGAATACGTAGTCATTCATTTCTCAACTATGTGGAAATAAATTTTGTTTCACTTTCAGGCAGTTGATGTCAGTCAATTATTCTTCAACTGCTTGGAAATTAATTTTGTTCTACTTTAAAACAGTTGAAATACGTCGTTATTTATTTCTCAACTGTGTGGAAATAAATGTTGTCTTACTTCCAGGCAGTTAAAATCGGTCAATATCCTCTAACAAAAATGACGAAAATTTCATATTTTTTCAACTGCCTGGATATAACTTTTGATTCACTTCCAGGCAGTTGAAGTCAGTCAATTATTCGTCAACTGCTTGGAAATTAATTTTGTTTTACTTTCAGACACTTGAAATACGTCGTTATTTATTTCTCAACTGTCTGGAAATAAATTTTGTTTTACTCCCAGGTAGTTAAAGTCAGTCAATATGCTCTAACAAAAATGACGAAAATTTCATATTTTTTCAACTGCCTGGATATAACTTTTGTTTCACTTCCAGGCAGTTAAAGTCAGTCAATTATTCCTCAATTGTCTGGTTATAAATTTTGTTTTAACTTCAGGCAGTTAAAGTCAGTCAATATCCTCAAACAAAAATTATGAAAATTTCATATTTTTTCAACTGCCTGGAAACAAGTTTTGTTTCACTTCCAGGCAGTTGAACCCAGTCAATTTCCTTAATTGAAAATGACGAAAATTTTTTTTTAACTGTCTGGAAAAAAGTTTTGTTTTACTTTCAGGCAGTTAAAGCTGCTCAATTGTTTCTCAACTGTCTGGAAGTGAAACAAAATTTATTTCCAGGCAGTTGAAGAATAATTGACTGACCTTAACTGCCTGAAAGTGAAACAAAACGTTTTTCTAGGCAGTTAAAAAAATATTAAATTTTTGTCATTTTTGATTTTAGGCTATTGAACTGATAAACAGCATTTTTCCATCGCTTGGAATAAATATTTTAATTTTTTTCCAATTTATTTATTCATGTTCAGAAATTACATTGTATTTTTTAAGTCCACAAAGAAAATCGTAATAATTTAAAAATCTACGGCTTACTCTTCAGCAACATTTTTATATCCATATTCACCAACCTTTCAGCAGGATATGCCTATCGAAAATTTACCACCTAGTAAGTCGGAATTTTACGCCACATTACACTCTTCGGATATGCCAAAACAAGTCATCAAGCATAAAGCTTTATTAAACTTTTAATATGTGTCAATGCTTTTTAATTATTTTTTTAATACAAACTGTTTTGGAAATAAAAAATTAATAATAAATACCTATATATTCTAATTGAATTTACCTTAATATATTCTTTTAAACTATTGTATATTGCTTTACAAACATCAGGCAGAAACTGTGATAATATAATATTTTTGGGCAGCCGGTACAATGTCCCAAAGATGAAAAAGAATCTCCAGTAGCTGAATACCTTAAAACTACTTGTAATTTGAGTTTTGCTAGAAAAGATTATCTTAATCAAGTTCCTAATTTTTTTCTGAATAAAAAATGACACTTTTTTTAAAAGTTCCTCAATTTTCTCTGGAGACATTCTTAAACGATTTTTATAGGCATCTGAGTCACATGTTGCCCATTCATTTACAGCTTTGCTGAAAAACCCTCAGATTTACATTTTAGGATCCACTTTCTGACCCACCAACGACGATGTTTTCCTGTTTCTGTTTAAATTTTTTTTCTAATTTTTCTCTTTGGAGCTATTTTTAAATCAACATTACTGACCCATTATAGAATGATTATTCAATATCAATGGCATATTAATCAAGTTGAATGGCATAGATTAATTATTATTGATCAATAAGTATGACTAATATGAGAACGTACTTTTATTCTCGATTCGCCTCCATTTTATACCTGAAAAATCTGTCACGTCCATCAAATTCCGTCAAGCTGAATGAATTCCGGTCTAAATGTACCGTCCGACAAAATTTCATGTCCATTAAAACCCTTTTCTCGAAACTATGGCAGAAGATTCCCGCTTTCACCCCGTACCTCTGGCGAACCATCAATGCGGCGGGATACTTCGGAAAACTCGCCCTAGAAGACCGTTGTTACGTTAATTTCGGGAAACCCGTGGTGTTCGTCCTGCAGTGCACCAACATCTTAAAAAACCTCTCGGCCGTTAATCAAGTGAATCAATACGACGTGGAGGAGAACATCTCGCATCTTATGAGTCTGGCGAGAATCGCCCTGGAAAAGGGCGATACGGAGAGGGCCACCGCCATTTTGGAAATGGGCATCAGGATTTGCGAGGAGTACGGAGTCTACGTGGCGTTGCCCTACATGTACGATATCTTAGCATCGATTTCTTTTGCTATGGGAAATATGGAGAAGGCGGAGCATTTGCTGGTCAGCGCCATTGAGAAACTTGTCCAAATTGGTGCGGGCGAGGACGAGAACCAAGTGGTGGATTTCCAACTACGACTGGCCCGGATTTATAGCGCCTATGAAAAAAATGAGTTGGCAGAAATCGGGTTTAGAGACTGCCTAATGAAACAGAAGCAAAAGATCCTCGATGGTGATACTTCTACGAAAACTGGCATGCTTTATGTTAACGTGCTGTTTTGGTATGGGCTTCATAAAATCCACTCTAACGAGCACAAGAGCGCCAAGGAGTTCATCACTTCCGCTTACGATTATTCATTGAAAATCAAAGGGTTGAGCCCGTATCAGGAGATGGTGATTCTGTATACTTTAGCTGACCTGCACATGCAGTTGGGCGAGAACAATTTGGCGTTGCAAAATATGACTAGTGCGATTTTATTGGGGAAGGGCATAGGGAGCACCGACATGCCCAGGTGCTACTTGAAGCTGGCTCAGATTTATATGAATCTGGACGCGTGGAAAAACGCCAAGGAGTCTTGCCAGGAAGCTATTAAGTTGGGATCGTTGTTTAATGATACGGTGGTAACTGGAGAGGCCGAGTTTACTATGCAGAAAATCGATAAGAAGCTCGTTAGGTAGTCTTAGGGGTTGTTTTTAATAAAATTTTCAGTGTTTAAAATTTAATTTTAATCATAATAATTATTCTTTATTTTACAAAATAAGGCAAGTTTACAAAAACCAAACAGTAGTAACCAAAAGTATGCCAATCAAAGTATGCCAACAATTTCAGAATTCGGCCAAAGTGATTCTGGTCTTATCATTGTGGCCTACACTTCATTAAAAAAAGTTATAATTTTAATAAGGCTTATTGACTAATTAATTAAAAAACGTTCTTTTTACAAGCATATTATATAATATACAGGGTGTTTCATAATTACAAGGAAAAACTTGGAGGGGTTGTAGAGGGCCTAAAAATAAGCAAGTTTGCGCAATAAACCACTATCCGAAATCATTAGAATTTGAGATACAGGGTGATCTCATCGTATACTATCTAGCACTATTTTTTAATACATAATTTAATTTTTTATTTTACCAATGGCGTCCATGAGGGGTATGTGCGCCACTGTTTTTTCCTCAAATAAAAGATATTTTTAAAATCCTCATTTAATTTAAAGTAAATTTCATCTCTTGGCTTTGCTTTCTCCGACGTACCCTTTTCGCATAAAAAAGTAAAATCCATTGTTCGAAATTTATTTTTCTTTTAAATTTTTAATTTAATTCCTTTCATAATATTTACGGTATTTATTATAAGGGAAAAATTACTTGCTCTTAATGTGGAATCCGGTACCAGAAAGTGAATTTTTGCCACTGTTAATGTTAAAAATACGATTTTTTCTTAAAATTTTATCACCCTGTATCTCAAAATCTAATCATTTTCGGATAGGGGTTTATGGCGTAAACTTGCTCATTATGAAACAGCCTGTATACAATGTAACACACATGTAAACAATATTAGTTTATACAGAAAAAAATACCTTTGTTTTTCAATTTACAAAAAAAAAAAAAGTAACTATCTAAAACAATTTAAAAAAAATGTTTAACTCATTAACAAACATACAAAAAAAGCTACAATGAACGATTTAATCCAAGAATCATAGTTAAGTACTCATTTTATACCCTTTGATGTTGCTGTTGCCCTTTTTACAATAAGTATTATAAAATTGATAGTCGATCTAAATTTAAGGATTTATATGATATGCAAAATTGTAAAAAAAATGATCGTTTAAGTAACTGTGTTTTATGCCTCGGAATATGAATAGTATTTCTTTTTAAATCTATTTTACGTGTACATCATTTCTAAAAAATATTTTCTGGTAAAAATAAGGCGGACTACATTATTTTAAAATTTTAATAAAAAATGTCAAAGAATAATTAATTCTTCGATTTTCCATATAGAGCCATCTAAGGTCTTGAAGTTTACAGGAAACGCGTGCATTATTAGCCTACGAATACCAAATATTAGTCGATTGCAAGTGTTTTGGAGCCTTTGTAGTCTACCCTTATCCTGATAATCAAGATATACCTACCAGCCATAATAAACCACATCACAGTAATTAGACCGTGAAAGCACCAACAAATCACATAAAAGCTTTTTAATATCCACACTTCAATAGTGCCTGTGCAAATATATTAATTTTAAAGCAAGATATGCTTTTATAAAAATATGCGAGACGTGATGTTTAAATCGAAGGTCTTGGCTGACATTTTTTACAATCTTTTACTTTGACATTTGGTTCTCCACATTTAAAACAAAAAACAGTCCTTGGACCCTTACAGTCATAATAAGAATGGTTAGCCAAATGACAATTCCAACATATTAATTAACTCTTTCTTTATTTTATTAGTTGATTTATGTTCATGATTTTTGGAGCCTTGCTGTATATCATGAGAAGTACTAGGTTTATTTGCAAATTCTTCCACTGAGTTTTTATTTTTATTATTATTTTGAAAGAAAGGTTTTCTATTATAAAACTTAGTATTTATAGAATAATTTTTAGAAAACTTGATTTTAGAAAATTTATTAGTAGATACTTCTGAAACATTATTAATTTTATTTTTATTCTTTAAATAATCAGATTCTTCAAGTTTCCTACAAAGCTCAGAAAGTTGAGAAATGGAATTAATTTCTATCAAAGCAAATCTATCAATGAAGTCAGGCGACAAATTATTCTTAACAAACTTAATCTTAGTACATTCTGCTGGCACACGAGAAGCAAAAAGAACCTCCAAATGAGCAATGAAAACTACAGTATTTTCTCCCTTCTTTTGCTTTCTTTTCTTAATTTGATCTCAAATTTCATCATCTATATCATCATGTAAAAAATCTCTTTTTAATTTATTTACTAGGGAACGCCAATCACCAACAGTTGACTTGACACTCCTATACCACACAAATGCATCACCAATAAAAAATTCTGCTGCAGACTGAAATAATGTATCCTCAGATACATCTCGAGCCTGAGCCAATTCAGTTAAGCTTTCCAAAAAATTATAAAGTTTACGAGAATCTCCATTAAACTTAACTTGCCATTCAATAATAGGAACATTTCGAGTAGCACAATGGACTATTGGAGCAGCTACATTTAACTGGAGCAGAGGAATGAGTTACTGGTTCTGAATCAGCATTGGGGATCAGCTTCAAGAGCTAGACAAGTGGCTGTAATTTCCTGACTATAAGCTTGAATTTCTTCAGCTTTTTCTTCAAACATAGGAATTCTTTTAGCCCTACCAGCTACATGAGACAAACGAGATTTTATTCGAGCAACAGTTGAATCAGAAGCTACACCCTCAAATTCTTCAATGACACTTGCAATGGAATCTAAACTCTTTTTAATGTCAGCTCTTTCCCTATCATAATCTAATTCAACTTCCTGTAAAGTTATGCTAGATCCCGGAGAAGTTTGTTCCTTTATTAGAATTCTCAATAAAATCTTTCTTTTGTCAGCAACATTCCTAACAGTAGCAACTAAACGAATTTTCAATGCATAATCTAGTTCATGTTCTAACAAATGATTAGGTTGAAAGTTATAAAAATCCATGGTGTCAAAAAAATTGTTCCAAAGAATTCAAGAATAAAATTAAATCCAAAAAAAATTAAATGTCTGAAATGACCTCACCCAAGAACCTTGATGGCATGAAATGAAATTGACCTAGGTTGACTTTATATGACAAAACAATATGAGACCACAATATATCTCTCAAAAATTGTAGAATTAAAATAATGTCAGTGGCACAATGATGCACAAACCCTTGTCCAAGGGATGACTGTAAAAAAAATTTACTTTTAGTGAGCCAAAACTAATGTTTTTTCCAAATATGGAATTGCTTAATTGTTCAAATCAAACACAATTGTAAATAGTCTGGGTTGGTTCTAGATTTGAAAAATTGCAGTATTAAATGTTACCGTATGTAATAGCACTCATTAGTTTTGGGTATATCAAAATTGAAAAATAATAGTTTTTAAACAATTTATTAATCTGTATCACCTTGTATAGCACATGCATATGTTACTCATAAATTATGTTCCTTACAAAAACTATAAGTCAGAATAGTATTTCAAATCCCAAATACATTTGCCATATAGAAACCTAAATGAAGTGGTGACACCATGTATAATTAAAATGTGAATCTCCACAACTATCCAAAAAATTTTTAAATCTACTCAGCAATATTTCCGGAATGCAGAATAATAAAGGAAGTGAAATGTTTACAAGTCTAAACTTCTCAAAGTTTAATTTAAAGATATTAATAATAAATATTTTACTGTTCTAATTGTGAACCATTACAACTCCAACATTGAAGATATCTTGTCCCTAAAAAACTATTAAAATCCTCTTAATGTCCCTGAACACTATGCAAGTATGTACATACTTTTTATACACCCAGCATATACTAAACACACTGTATTGTCGCAGATTGTCAAATCATAGTCCTTAACAAGGATACCTCGAAAAACAATAAATATGAAAAATATCATATATAAACACTTTACTAGCAAGGGTTTACCTTCAAATTGTATACACTCTGTATACCAACAATTACTAATAAAATTATGGCCAATAAATTATAACCAAATTTGATATTTGCTTTACTCAAAAACAATAAGCATTACTTGAGAATCAAAGCTACTACAAGGTTATCTACTACAAGGCCCCAAACACTTGCACTTGTCGACAACTGGAATTCTTTCATTCCCCAAAATGATTACATTATTTATAATATCATATTAGCACTTAAATAAATATTACAAATGATTTAAGTTTTATAAATGCTTGAGAAACATCATGAGGAACTGTACTACATTTGGCTCTAGACAGTAGCACAGTAATTATGATCTAAACAACTAAAATCTCGTCTATTCGAAAGGTGATTCAATTTTTTTAAATTTATTGATGTATATCCGACAAAAGTTATGTATGTTTTGATTCAAAAAACTCTACTTTATGAGACAAATAGAATTAAATAAAATACACTATAATAATTAAAAAACTTATCATGAGAATAAAATGCATTTTCTACCAAAATTGTTTATAAAACTTGCTTAATTCTAACCGCAGGCAATTCTCTAAAATATACTGGTAGGGCATTAAAATATGTAACATTTTCCTGTCTCTGGTCTGGTAATTATGCACATCATTATGAGTGGTAAACAAGTTGATGTTCCTGCCTAACATAAAGAAGATTCTCCAAGATATACAAACAACGAAGGCAAGGTTAGTATACCTAAGCGTTCGAAACTCTCTCTACAATCATCCCTAAATTCCAAACCACTCTTACAGAATTAAAAAACTAATAGAGTATATAATCAGAAAATCAATATTTAATTCCAGAATACTCTTTCACAATTTGTCACTTAATTCATAAATACAAAATTTAGAAAGGTATAATAAAACTACTACAAACGACCAATAATTAATATATTAACGACACAAAAAAAAACAAACTTAATCGTGCGTAACAACAATTTTACCCCTCGAATGTCCTTTCCTCAAGGTTTCAATGGCACGAGGCAAATCTTTAAACTTAAATTGTTCCTGAATAACAGGTCGAATTTTCCCCCGGCAGATCAGTTCGTGAATAAATCGAAAACCACTGTTAGAAGGCACAAAATAGCCCCACCGAACACTTTTCCCTGAACACATCCTGGTGATGTTAGATTCTATTAAGTTGCCTGCACTGGTAATCAGTCCTCCCAACAAACCGTACTTGTCATTGTTCACTAATAACGGGGAATTTAAGGTTATGTACGACTCATATTGCCAACTGTTAGGTATGTTTTGAATGCCCATGTTGGCTGCATCGAAGATTATGTGATACCTGAAATAATTCTTTAAATTTTATTTTATTGTAAAAGAAATAAAGTGTCTGGACTGACTTGCTCTCGTTCTGAACATTTTTGATGAAATCTGGATCATTTCTATCGAAAACCATGTCGGGGCCTAAGGAGGTAACCAGAGCGACCGCGTCTTTGGAACAAGTCGCAAACACCTAACAAAACTTACATTACATTTTTCAATTTCACAGTGTCACACTTACAAAACACCCTTGGGATTTAAGTAGTTGTATGGCTGCAGTACCAACTCCTCCTGATCCACCGAGTACAAGAACTCTCAATCCTTTTTTCTGTTTCAATAATAAATTGCCGGCCAAAAATAAGCCGCTCCAAGCAGTCATTGTAGCATATACTAGTGCAGCACTTTGTTCATGTGTTAACTGGGTGGGCTTGGGTAGTATCTTAAAGTAAGAAATTATGTGAAAATGAAGACTAATTTACGTTACAAGACCAAATTAGTAAACCATTGTGAGTCTTAGTCTTAAAGTTGTTTAGCTACTAGACTGAGTAAACAGTTTAGATATTGATGATTGAATTTATATAGTTTTTTATGCCATTCCAATGTCCATTCTGCAAGTTAGTATGATTGCTATTTATAGAGTGCTCTCACTAAATGCTAAAGAGTTTGTGTAGAACTTGCATGCTTTATAAGATGTCTGAATGTATTTGAAAATTTAGTTTTTTTTTTATATCAGGAGAGTAAACAGGTAGAAAAAAATCAGTACAAACTTGCAACTTGAAAAAAAAATTAATCTACCTTGTTTAGTAAAAGTAATTTACTAAACAAGGTTTAAAAAAAGTAATTTAAAATCTGAAGACATTGTGGTTAAGCAGTGTCAAGCAAAGAACATGAATGCCACATTAAATTGTTTTATGGTGGGCGTACACCCAGATGTAAAAGATATTGTTTATGGGGAGTCATTCTGGCCAGAAGGGGTGAGCTTTCAAAGGTTTGATTTTTCTCTTGGGCGAAATTTTTTAGACAAACGTCAAAGTCAATTGATCACAAGTTAGTACCTAATATTTGTACAGGGTGAGTTTTTCAAAGCGCGGAGTAGTATTATGCATTGATGATATTATTTATCGATGACGTGCTCCTGGACTATTATTTGGTTAAGCATTCTTCACATTTTAAAAATATTTTGGACTATACAGAGTGCTCCGAAAAAGCAGGGCACTACGAAAGTTAATTTTTTAAATGGAACACCCTGTATTGCAAAACATTTTTGAATTCTTTGCGTAATTACCAATCTTTTTTGATAATGGTTTAATATGCCAAAAACTAATAGTTTAGGAGATAAATCAAATTTTGTTAAAAATTTAGAATTTGCACGCATCTCTTTAATATTAAAATTTAGCACCTAAATTTTGAATACAGACTTAATTTTTATCATCAGAAGTAAAATAAGGTTACTTTGATATGCGTGCTATGTAAAATTATTCATTTTGTTATACAGGGTGTTTTTTTTGAAAGGCCAAACTTGCCCAACTTTAAATATAAAAATCTCTCTTATTTTAAATGAAACACCCTGTATATTTTCATGTCATCTAATAGCTTACTTAAGAGCCTATAAATTTTATTAATAATATTCTGTCCCTATCTCTAATAGTTTTTGAAATATACTTATATTTCTTCATTTCGTGTTATTTTTTTCTTATAAAATGAAACAAATTTATGGACGTTTCTTTTTATTAAATTCACTTATTTTTATATAATAAAAGTGAATTTCTGTTCAACAAATGTTCAAAGATATGTCCTCCTTGTTCGATACAAATATTAATTCTTTTAATTATATTTCCGTGTTGTCCGGTTTACCGTTGTCTGCGAAACATCAGAAAGTAAGGCTAACCTACGGCTACCAATGTGGGGATCCTCCTCAATTTGCAAAAGAATTTCAAGTTCTTTACCTTCATTTGCCACCCTATTAGCAACATTACGTTTTGGCAGATCCACGCTACCAGTCGTCATAAATCGGTCCATAAAACGCGAAAACTGCGGGAATCGGGTGTGCGCCGTTGAGGATATTTTTCTCTATATAGCCTTTGAGCTAGCAGACAATTTTTATTTGCTTCACCCAAAACAAAAATCATATCAATAAATTCATTTCTTGAATAATTCATTTTTAATATTGAAAACAAATATCTAAAAAACACCTTAAAACAAATCTAACTATTAATCTCTAATTAACTAATGTAACTGTCTTTTTGTTATTGAGATTTTTTTCATTTGTTTCCACGGCGCCTTGATGGATACATAAAAAATACGAGGTGCTTCAAAACTTTAAGTCGGCATTGTCAGTTTTTACAGGAGAAAAACAGAAAAATCCATGATATCTCAAAAACTGTTAGATATAGAGATAGGACATTATTAATAAAATTTATAGGCTCTTAAGTAAGCTATTAGATGACATGAAAATATACAGGGTGTTTCATTTAAAATAAGAGAGATTTTTATATTTAAAGTTGGGCAAGTTTGGCCTTTCAAAAAAAACACCCTGTATAACAAAATGAATAATTTTACATAGCACGCATATCAAAGTAACTTTATTTTACTTCTGATGATAAAAATTAAGTCTGTATTCAAAATTTAGGTGCTAAATTTTAATATTAAAGAGATGCGTGCAAATTCTAAATTTTTAACAAAATTTGATTTATCTCCTAAACTATTAATTTTTGGCATATTAAACCATTATCAAAAAAGATTGGTAATTACGCAAAGAATTCAAAAATGTTTTGCAATACAGGGTGTTCCATTTAAAAAAATTAACTTTTGTAGTGCCCTGCTTTTTCGGAACACCCTGTATAGTCCAAAATATTTTTAAAATGTGAAGAATGCTTAACCAAATAATAGTCCAGGAGCACGTCATCGATAAATAATATCATCAATGCATAATACTACTCCGCGCTTTGAAAAACTCACCCTGTACATCTTTCAAACCAAAAAGTAAACAAATCACCATAAACCTAGAAAACTCAAAGGATAGCAAGAAATTGCCAGATGGTCCAAACGGGGACAGTATATACTTATTGAACTTGAATGTTCGGAGCATAAATAATAAATCACTTCAATTAGAAGTGCTTTTGGCCAAAGAAGAGCCTGATATTTTTTGTATCTCTGAGCATTGGCTACAGGGCAATAATATACAATTTTTGGCCCTAATGGACTATCGAACAATTTGTTATTCATCTCGAACTGAGTTTAGAGGAGGAGGAACTGCCATCCTTGCAAAAACAAATACAGTTTTCCATCCTTTAATTGTTAAAACAGCTTGTGTTGAAAGAAAGTGTGAATTTTGCGTTTGTCAGTGTCTTATTTTAAATAGCTCTTACTATTTTATTTGTCTATACAGATCACCCTCGGGTAATGTTAATACTTTCTTGTCCATTTTAGATGAGTTGATACACACTATATACATGGCCAACAGGTATCTGGTAGTCTGTGGAGATTTTAACATTAACTTTTTTTAGTAAACGATCAGAACTCCTCTCTTACCAAACAATTATTAGCTAGCTATGGTTTAGCACCACACATAAAGGGTAAAACTAGGGTGGTAGGACAATTTGGCTAAATGTCAGGGAACAAGTAATACATTATTCTAAGATATATCAGATCATTATGGTCAGAAACTCCATATTGAAATACCTAAAGAGAGTAAAAAGCCAGTATTTATAAAGAAACGTTCATACACAGAAAACAACATTAAGAAGTTTAATGATCTTTTAACACATGAATCCTGGGAAGATGTATATATGTAACTGCACTGAAGTCGATCTAAAATATGATTGCTTTTTTAATATTTTCTATTACTATTTTAATGTAACATTTCCTCAAAGTAGCCACAGAATAAAGGATCCTGATAAAAAATGGGTAAACTCTGAAATTAAAAATTATTCTAGTCATATTAAAGATCTGTATGTATGGTACAAGGAAACAAATAGTGGGCCTTTAATAATAAATATAAAAAAGAAAAAAAAAGAATATAAAAAAATTATTTCTAACTAAAAAACTTCTTTAAATGAAAACAAGATTATCTGTTCAAATAATTAAACTAAAACTGCTTGGACTATTTTCAATCAATGCTCAAATAAGTCAAAGTCATCTAAACCTATCACCCTAAATTCTAGCAATAATGAAATTATTGAAAATTTGGATGAGACACCCAACATATTTTTGAAGAAATTTAATGCTTCATCTCTTACTCCTTCATTTTCTGGTCAATTGCCTAAAGGAAGTCACATCCCCACTATTTTCCTCTTTCCCACAGATTCAAAGGAAGTATAGCATATTCTATCGGCCTTGCTAAATAAATACTCTGCTGGTCTTGATGAAATACCAATAAACATACTCAAAAAAGCTAGTCACCATATAAATGTGCCTCTAGCTCACATAATAAATGCCTGTCTGCACATGGGAATCTCCATCCAAACTTAAAAAGGCGAAAGTTCTTCCAATTTTTAAAAATAAGGGTGATGAGCAGGATGTAGAAAACTATCGAACAATATCTCTCCTTTCTTCAATATCAAAAATCTTTGAGCGAGTCATTTATATCCGTATTATGAACTTTTTAAAAAGGCAAACCATTTTTTCAGATAGCCAGTCTGGTTTTAGGCCCAATCATTCAACCCAGTTGGCAGTTTTCAAGCTTATATCCTTTGTGATTGAAAATGTTGACAAAAAAGAAAAAGTTGCCGGACTCTTTTTCGATTTATCGAAAGCATTCGACACAATCAACCATGGTCTACTGCTGTCAATCCTTGAAAATTATGGACTGAGGGGAAACTGTGCCAGACTTATAGCCTTTCATTTAGATCAGAGGGAACAAACAGTTTGCCTTGGCTCTGGTAATGGTACATATGTTTACTCAGCGTCATCCTTGGTGGTACAGGGAGTGCCTCAGGGTTCAATTCTAGGCCCAGTACTATTCATATTATATGTAAATGGTCTCAGTGAATGTTTTCCAGGGTGTTTTATCAACCAATATGCTGATGACACTTCCATAATCTTGTCAGGATGTACACCATGATGGTTAAACCCATAATCACATATGGGGCAGTGGTGTGGCATGACACTACAAAGTTAAGTACAGTAAGGCGTAAACTTGACAAGGTTCAAAGACTTGCATGCGTATGCATCACAGGAGCTATGAAAACATGCCCCACAGCAGCACTGGAGGTCATAGTTGACCTGGCACCTCTTCACCTGGCAGTAGAGGGAGCTGCTAAAAGGGCCATGTTCAGATTAGCAAGGGATAGAACGAACAGTAGGGACATTGATCAGAGAGCCTGGGTATCTCAAACAAGATCCATTCCCCTGTTCGATCTTCCCAAGGACGATATAACTCGGGAATATCACTTTGTTAGGAATTTCAGTACAAAAATTGACAGCAAAAGTGACTGGGAAAATGGATCTGTCGCCCGCTCACTTAAACAGAATACTATCAAATGGTACACAGATGGTTCTAAAACCGAAAAAGGAACAGGAGCTGGAGTATTTGGGCCTGGCACCAAATACTCAGAGCCACTGGGAAAATACACCAGTGTCTTTCAAGCGGAAATACACGCGATAGAAAGATGCGCTCAATTAATCCTGAACAAAGACTACCTCAAGCAGGACATCGCAATCTTCACCGACAGTCAAGCAGCCATAGCAGCACTGAGTTCACATGTCATCAGTTCTAAAATGGTAAGAGACTGTTTGGGCAAACTTAATGAGGTAGGAAAGAGAAATAAAGTCACAATATTGTGGGTACCTGGACATACAGGCGTGCAAGGTAACGAAGAAGCCAATATTCTGGCAAAAAAGGGATCTGGTTCTCAATTTGTAGGACCGGAACCTTTCTGCGGCATAGGAAAGAAGACTTACCTATATGAGCTTACAAAAATGGAGGATCAACTCAGAGAAAGCCTCTGGGATGATCATCCAGGGTTGAGACACTCCAAGATGTTCCTTGGAACCCTCGACCCAAAAAAATCTAAAGCTCTAGTAAGTTTAACTAAAACTAAACTACGGATTGTAACAGGATTCCTAACAGGGCACTGTCACCTTCGAGAACACCGCAGGAAACTAAAACTAGAACAGACAGGTGAATGCAGATTCTGTGGGGAAGAGGAAGAGACCCCAGAACACCTAGTAACTACATGCGAAACAGTTGCTGAAAGTCGTGCCATGCACCTCGGTAATTATGAAATTCCAGAAGGAAATATCTCATTACTGGAACCGTCACAACTACTAGCCTTTATTAAAGCCATAGGATTGTACGAAGTAATTTGACTTCAGAATAACATCAAGCAGTAATTAGAAAGGGGCACACAATAGATCTTTTAGGTCGCAGTGAAACTTCACCCTTATTTTAATCTAATCTAAATCTAAATAATCTTGTCAGAACATCTGATTGAAGAACTATCTGTCAGAGGTTCTCAGGTGGTAGAGAGTGGTGTGACAATCATGCTCTGAAGCTAAATGCTGATAAAACCGGGCTACTGACATTCTCCAAAACTTTACCTCGAAATTCCCTACTAGTAAAGTTTGAAAAAAAGTCTCTTCAAGAGGTAGCTTCCTTAAAATTCCTTGGTATACAAATTGACTCCTGTCTCACATGGGTCCCACACATAGACACTCTTAGCAAAAAACTAAATAGTTTCTGCACGTTAATAAGGCATCTACGAGAAGAGCTTTCCCTAAATTGTCTGAAGCAACTTTACTATGCATCGGACCAATCTCTAATCACTTATGGTGTAATGTTTTGAGGATCTTCAACTGACGCCGTGTCAGTCTTTATAGCACAAAAACGCATCATAAGATGCATGCTCAGACTCACACCACAAACGTCTTGTAGGAATTATTTTACTAAGCTTGGTCTACTCACTGTTCCAGCTCTGTACATTCTTATGTTAGCTATTTTTGCAAAGAAACACCTGCATCTTTTTCAAACTAATGAAGAGCATTATGCTGAGGATATGTCTATTGTGACAAGAGGAAGAGCTGAACTGAGTGTCCTAACTCATCACTCTGCCTTTTTTCAAAGATCTCCTGCCTTTGCTGCTATTAAAACATATAATAGATTACCTCTTGCCCTAAGGCAAGAGAAAAATATCGTGAAGTTTAGGAAAGACACTGCAAGGTATCTGTTGGACAAGTGTATCTATAGTTTCGATTTACAATTTTAAATGTGTATTATGATTAATATTAAGGGTTTGTTTACTAATTTATTTATCTTCATAATGTATCATACTTGAGATACAAGTGGTAAGGTAATGCGCCCATTATTATGTCTAACATTATCTTTTTGTTCTTTTTGTTCTTACTATTTTTATTAGCAGTATGTACTGTGTAGATGTTATCAAATTTTAATTTTGTTTGTTTTGTGATGTTGCTATTGTCTATTAATTAGATCTTGAAAGCAATAAAGAAATTATTATTATTATTATTATTATAGTAAGCATCAAAAATTCACATATCAAATTTTAGTGCACTGCCATTTACACCAAAAAAATAGTCCTCATGACATCACTTGATCCAATTATTAAATATTTTGTACATGCATTGTAAACGTAGCTATTGATCAGCATAAGACAGGCAGAATATAAATGGATCTCTTATCATTGATATAATGTCTGAAGAAAATATCTGCGATATGTCCCTACATCATTCTGACCTAAGACAAGATAACTTGAAATTGTGTTCATTTGTATTGTCCATGATTCTAGTTTGTTTCTTCATTTCTAGTTTTTTGTTCCTAGTCAAATTTCTTAGTTCAGGGAAGAATTACTTGAAATATGAGAAAGTTCTATAACATTATGACATATTCATAGAAAAAATTAATTAACTGTGTTATAGAAGTTTATTATAAATGTTTTTTAGTTAGTTTTGTTTAAATGTGTTTTGAAATTTGATTTGCTGTCCCTAATACCCTACTCCACCTCCTAAAATTAGTGGTTTCCTATAACTAAGTGGGTGTATCTAGTTGAATTAAATTAAGTGAATCTTTTAATATCACTTACATGGCATTGAGAAGCAAGAACTGCCTCCGCAAATGAGCCCTGTTTGTGTATGGGAACAAAGCCATAAACCTCATCTCCGATATTAAACTGGTTGACTCCATGGCCTTTATTTATAATTGTACCTGGAACCTGCTTATGTTAAGTGAATTTTTTTTGTAGTTTGGTTAATTACCAGAGAAATCCCTGCCAAGGATCAGGGGAAATTCTAGCTGGAAATTTCTGAGAACCTGAAAGGATGTTTTACCATATCCTCCTAAAAATAGTCGCAGCAATCTTGTATCTACATGAAGCTTTTTAAATCGATATTACCTAGCATAAATGAATCTATGGGGTTCACAGAGGCAGCCTTAACTTCCACCAGAATCTCTTCCGGATCAGATATAACAGGGATTCTGTTTTCTCCCAACTGGAGCTCTTCAATGTCCCCGTAAGAATGTATGGACCATGCCGACATTTTTTGGGCCGTTTTTAGCTTACGGGCGGGCTGTGAAAAATGCCTAATTTGATTTAACGAATTCCGGATGATCATTTTTGTGTATTTAGGATAACCATTGACTTTGAATGTTTTGGTTTTTTTTAAAATGGGAGTGGCACAAACAGCTGATTTGTTAATGGTAAAACGGACAGCTATTGGTAAAGTTAAAAGTACGTCTCTGGATCTTGAGTGAAATTTCGATAAATTGACAGGAGATAAAAGGTATTACGTTGCAAAGGCCAGCATATATAGTTTGTGTTGCTACGTAATAAACGCCACTACTTCTAAAACTTATAAATAATAATAACTTTAGTTTGCCAATAAGTTAGCTACTAGTTGGTCAATCTGTCAAATTTTTTAATAAAAGGGGTTTTGTGTTGCTACATAGCAAAGGCCACTACATAGAATTTTCATTGACAACGCTGATACATTTGATTAATTTGTTTGAAACTAAGAAGATTGTAGTGAGTCTACATGTATAAAAGTTTCTATTTTGTCATACAATTAATTTTGAGGCTTCAATAACGTTTAATGTTGCTATGTAGAAAAGGCCACTGCATTAAATTTACTGCTAAACCTGGTTTAATTTATCAATGCTCTCTTTTAGCCATCTCCTCTCCTAAAAATGGCTAATATATAGATATTTTACAACAAAACTGTAGTGTTGCTACGTAGCAAAAACCACTCATATGATTCATTCATCTATCCCAGTATAGTTTGCGTCTCAGCTGGCTTTGGCCAATCTTCAGGAAAATTATTTGTTCAGATGTGAATAGCTTATATATAGATTCGGTGCATTTGACCTAATTTAGTTTTGATCTCAGTAGGCTTTTATTTATTGAATTTTCACATTACAGAGAGTCAACTAAGTTGGTCAAAGGATATGGGTTTCGTTTGTTCTGCAATAAAACAACTTTGTGCAAAAAAACTGTAATTCCCCGTAAAATTCAAAATTAAACCTAAAATATAAAAAAAAGGATTTTATTTTTTTTTAATTGCATAAAACAATACAAAATTAACTAAAACACACATTTTAGACTTAATTTCATGTAATTTATAATTATTTATCCTTTTTCTCATTTAACAAGGAATTGTGCAGTTTCGTTACTTCATTCTCCAACAGATCTTGGCATACTACTCCATCAATGGTCACAAAATTCGCACAACTTTTCTTCGACTTGCTTTCTCGCAGTTGTCCAGTTTTTGGATCTTTTATAGACAAATGTAGTTCATATTTATCGTCATATCTATAAACAGTGTAATTTTAGAGACAGCTTAATTTTCTACTTTTGTAGCTTTATCTACAGTACTTTTAGAACCTTATGAACTATATAAAAGTTAAGTTGAACACAATGAAACTTCTAAAAGCATATTTTTAAAATAAGAGTCTACTATGTACTTACTTTTCCATGACAGAGCTTGCTTCCAACACCTGCCCCTTTTTAGGGCCTTCCTTAATGCTGCACACACAAAATATGCCTTTTTCTTTATATGTTGTGTATAAAGATAAAACTCCCATCATAATAAAATAAGTTGTTACACTGAATATTATTACTGGCCTAAAACCGAAATGTTGATTAATGAGTTACTTATTATATTGGGTATTACGTCACTTATAGCAAAAATCAATTTAGAAATTTTTATCTCACACGCTCAACAATTGAAAAGAAGAAGAAAATAGACTTATTCACATATTTAAAAGAAATATGAACTTAAATCTGTAACGATACCGTTCGATATACTTTTAAACTTTTTTTATACGTTTTAAATACAATATATTACTTCAGGTATAATAGATTTTTTACATACCTAGGAGCTGAGGTTCAATCTATTAATCTCTGAGCTCGTTTCTTCTTTTCAATATCCTACCTAACTTTGTTATGAATATTACAATTAAAAAACGATAAAAAACAACAAGAAGACCCACTTTTTTTAAAAAATACCTAATTTGAACCAACGTTTCGGTAGTTATATCTACTACCGTTATCAAGGTAATTAAAGTAAAATTAAATTAAATTAAATTAAAAATAAAATATACTTATCTTTCAAATTTTTAGTAATGCAGTCTCATCAAAATTTCTTCCTAATTCGAAAATACTTTATATACTTTTTTATATGATTTGACGGTTTATTAATAGTTTGACAAACTATTTTGAAAGATAACAAAAATTTCAAAGGTTACTTTTTTAAAAATTAAAGGGGTGCGATCTGTAAATTAATCATAGAAAATACATGAATATCAAATATTTTAAATCATTAATTAATTTTGAGAATACCCTGATCTACTTCTCTCTTTAGCAAAGGAATCCATGTATTATGAAAATCAACCAAACAAGTAGCTAAGCATTTTTCTTCATTTAACATTATAAATGCACTTTCCTTTAGCTTACGTAATTTTGAAATTGGTTCCTTTGCTAAAATTGAGGAAGCATTCCAGTCTATTCTGTGGTTATTGTCAAATGCATGTTGTGTAATTTTTGATTTTTGAAAATCATTGTTTTTTATGTAAGATTTATGTTCATTAATTTTTTTTTGGTAATGGTCTACAGGTTTCACCTATGTAAAATTTACCACAAATACAAGGAATTTTATAGATTACATTTTTATTAAATTCATTTTCATTGAAAGGTTTAGTTTTTGTTAATAAGTATCGTAATGTGTTTTGTGATTTTAAAATAGTTCTTATATTAAATTTTTTAGCAATTCTTTTTATCTTATCAGAAAAACCTGGAATAAATGGTAAAATAAGATTTGTCGTAAAAAGTGGTTGATTCAATTTTATACGTGGATTATCAAACTCTTTAAAGCAATTTTCTAAAAATTCTTTGGGATAATTATTTTGAATTAAGATATTTTTAATAAAATCTTTTTCAGTTGTTAAATATTGATTATTACAAATAATGTGTGCACGATCATATAAACTTTTTACCACTCCTTTTTTTACCATTATTGGATGATTAGAATTAAAATTAAGATATCTATTAGTATGAGTTGGTTTACGGTAAATTCTAGTTTCAAAATTTTGTAAATCCTTTTTAATTAAAATATCAAGAAAAGGAAGCTGACCATCAGCCTCCTTTTCAAGAGTAAATTTTATAGCAGATTCTTTTGAGTTAATGTAATTTAAAAAATTTATAAGATCTATTTCGTTATGGTGATATATTGAACGCCACCATATTTTAGGTTTTTTATCAAATGTATTAATAATTTCAGATTCAAAATTTTCCATAAATATATTACTTAAAATTGGTGAAAGAGGAGAACGCATAGCCATACCAAAGTTTTGTTGATAAAATTCATTATTGTATTGAAAATAAATAGTTTTTACACAATAGGTTAAAAGTTCTAAAATTGTATTAACGCTTAGTGTTTTGTACGTTCTGCCAAATTATTATCATTCTCTAATTTATTTTTAACAATATTTAAAGTTTTGTCAACAGGAACATTAGTAAAAAGACTTACAACATCAAAACTTACCAATAGATCATGAGGGTTAAAAGAAATTGTAGAAAGTTTTTCTAAAAAGTGTTGAGAATTTTTAATGTAAGAATCAGAATTATTAGTGTATGGAGTTAAGATATTTTGCAAGAGGATGAGTAGGTGAATTTATGCTACTAACTATAGGTCTTAAAGAAACATTTATTTTATGTATTTTTGGTAAACCATAAAAATGTGGTGATTTACTATTATGTGGAGTTAATTTAAATCTATCAATATTAGAAAATTGGTTTTTATGCTTTTTAAGTAAATTATAAATTTGTCTTTCAACTTTTTCTGTAGGATCTTTAGATAATTTAGAATAATTGCCATCATTAATTATTAAATTTAATTTATTTTCATAAGTATTAATATTTAAAAGAACAGTAGCATTACTTTATCGGCTGGAAGTATTTTAATATTATTATCGGTTTTAAGTGTCTTTAAAGCTTTTAATTCTAAAGAGTTTAGATTTTGTTTAATTTTAATTGGTTTTTCAATTTCTATTTTTGCCCTAATTCTAAATTCATCTTGTTGATCCCTTGGTAAGTCTTTCGTTGCGTTTTCTATAACTGAAATGATATTTAATTTTAGCAGAATTTTTTGAGTAATTGAGACCTTTAGAAAGAACAAGTTTTTCTGTATCAGATAAAACTCTATCTGACAAATTAATAACAGTTTTATTTATAAAATCATTATTATTTGTGTTTAAAAGTTCTTGATTTATATTTTCATTATAAAGTAGATTTATTTTATTTATGTGAATTTGTTTTTGTTTTTGAAAATTATTTAAATAACTATTATTTATACAGAAACATATATGATTGAAATCATTTTGATTAACTAAATTAAATAAGTTATTTTTTAATTTTTGTATTTCATTATTTAAATTAATTTTATTATATCTATGAAATTGAATTCTTTCTCTTAATAACGCTTTACTTGCTCTTTCTAAGATTTTATGTGTTTTATTATTTTTGTATGATGTGTGTAATCTTAAGCATTTTGGTATTAAATTATTAATTTTGCATTTATGTAAAAATGTTATACTATTTTCACTGTGAGATAGTTTAATATACATTTTTTCTAAACGTCTAAAAATATCTAAACAATTAGGCCCATACCTTTGATTTAAGTAAAATCTGTATTGTTGTGACAAATTCATAATGAGTTACTTATTATATTGGGTATTACGTCACTTATAGCAAAAATCAATTTAGAAATTTTTATCTCACCTGCTCAACAATTGAAAAGAAGAAGAAAATATTATATATATTTTTTATCGTTTTTTAATTGTAATATTCATAACAAAGTTAGGTAGGATATTGAAAAGAAGAAACGAGCTCAGAGATTAATAGATTGAACCTCAGCTCCTAGGTATATAAAAAATCTATTATACCTCAAGTAAATTATTGTATTTAAAACTTATTGAACTTAAATTAAATTAAGTATATCGAATGGTATCGTTACAGATTTAAGTTCATATTTCTTTTAAATATGTGAATTAGTCTATTTTCTTCTTCTTTTCAATTGTTGAGCTTGTGAGATAAAAATTTCTAAATTGATTTTTGCTATAAGTGACATAATACCCAATATAATAAGTAACTCATTATGAATTCGTCACAACAATACAGATTTTACTTATGTTGATTAATGCAATACTTAATTAATTCAAAAATAGGTTCATACCTGGATTCTGGAAAGGGATAAAGATAATCCCAAATGAGGGCAAACATAGCTACCGCTACAGCAATGGTACAGATTGCAAGTCTGCCATCCACCAGGCCGAAATTTTCTGGGTAATTGAATTTTTTTGTTAGCACCTAAAATGTAAGCTGTGAAAGCTGTAGTTATGTTATCTATACACAATAAAATTTACCTCCTTTACACCATCGTCCAGGGCATTTTTAACTGCCGCTCCATCCCACTTGTTAATTTTAACAATTTTCTGAAAGAATCATCATAATAAGAAAATTATTGAAATAGAACATAAGGATTTGCAGTGTGTTCCTTATTTCCTTCTGAATGAAATATTGCTTACCTTCTCATCTTTTACCTTGGACTCGTTTTCTTTTGGTGCCATAACGGGAAATTGAGCAAATTTTTGAATATTTTCAAAATTATTCGAAATCTGTTTGATGAATCTGAGAATTTTCCTTGAGACACGTCACGTCAGAGTTTTTTTTATTGTCGCCGGCAACTTTCATCTGTCAATGTCAAAGTCAAAACTACAATTGAGGTTAGGATTACCGTCAAAATTTCAAAAAAAAAATACAAATTGGCAAAAAATGGATTTATTTTTATAATATTTAATTGTTATTATACATATTACTTATGTAAGTAATGCACCCTCATAGCATATTGCATTAATTAAACAAAACCACAACTTTTAATTCATTTATGCAGCTGTCACTCTATTTATATAAAAGAATTTAAAAATAGACTATGCTGAACAATATTTCCAGGTATTATATTGTTTTCTTATTCAGCAGAACCTCTTGAGGGTACCTTACGCTCAAAGAAACTCTATATTCCTTCATATACTTATAAATATATATATTAGTTACCATACAACAAAGCTTAAAACATCATGCCCTCAAATTTTCCATTTTGAGTTTAATTCTTTTATGAAGCCCTAATTAAATCAGTTTAATATATAGAAACTCAGGACCCAACTCTACTCCACACTAATAGATGTCTGATATCTCAACAAAGCGACAAAATGACCACAAGCAACAACATTTCAATGATAAAAGTCCCCTTTTGCGCAGTTCCTCTTCACCACAAATGGATAACATACCACAAAAAAGCATATTATCAGGAAAGTAAGCTATGCAACCTAATTTTAAAGATTACACAACAATAATTATTAAAATTTAAAGGGGCAGGCACAAACATACAATCCACCATTGGAACACCATAGCAAATCCTATGGATATTGTAAATAGTAGAGATAAGAATAATGTGTACTTCAAAAATAATTCTTTCGAACCCAACTGTGATACTTCCAATGTAAGTAATGATATATCTGCTATGTCCGTTGTAGATTTATATAGAAGTGGAGAAAATTTAGATGAAGTTATGGATACAAATAGGTAAGTTTATTGTATAGTAAAAATTGCCACATGTCAGCAGTAAAACAAAAACAAAAAAGAAATTCTATTCCTTAGCCTAATCTATTCATCAATGAAACCACAGCAAATTACAGGAAAGAATTTACTGCAATTTATTTGACTAGTCATAGCAGAGAATGAACAAAATACTTCAAATTTGCATTAAAAATACAATACTACATTAAAATCTCCACTATGTTGTTGAAAAATCCAAAAATTCCTGAACCGAATAAAATACATGCTCAACTGGGAATTCTCTAGATTCAATTAAAAATTTGTTGGAGTTGTACTCTTCTTTCAATATGCATTTCATTCGGGTCATACACTTTCCCCCTATACATGAAGGCCAGATCGGGCTTACAGTGAATTTGCAGTATGGAAGAACCAATAATTCTGTGCCCTCCTTGTTGAACACTGATGACTATGGTGCAATGTTTATCAAAATTTGATTCATTTTGTTTTACAAATATTATCAATTGGTGAATATATAAACAAGGAAGGCTAACAAATTTTTATTTTTGAAAAATATATCTACATGCGGAGGTTGGCTTTATATTTTCCATTCATCGCAAAATCTTTTTTTGCATTAGAAAGACTCAATTGATATATGCTGATGAGCCCGAAAATATTAAACCATATTGCAAAGTAGACTGCACAAGCCCATAATAGATCATTTTTAGTATTTCTACATTAACATTATTTTTTAACTGTCTAATTAAGAAACATAGAGAGAGCTCATTTTCTTACAAACTTTATCAATATGACTCTCCCACATTAATTTCTGATCAACATTGAGCCCAAGAAACTTTACACTTGAAGTGTGAGTCTAAAGTTTCTTGGCTTTATTGTTTTCCTGCTAGGTTAACTGGAACATAATTTATTGGGAAATAGTTGCATAAATATAGTTTTGCTGGTGTTTAGTATAAGGCTATACTACTACTTTAGTATATTACCACAATAGTCATAAAATTTATTTGATTGTGTCAATTATACAGTCTTCTGACAATTTGGCAACAGTTCCATTTTTATTACAATATTTGTATCATTTGCATACAATACTACACTACCCAAGGCCCACAGAGATCCTGTATGCCATTCATAAATATAATAAACTCTAAATAGTGTCCCAAAAGTGATGGATCAAACTCAAACAGCGGATAGAGGGAGTCATGTTCAATCAAAATCACCCCCTATGTTGTTATGCAATTGTGAATAGTTTAAAAGTTATAGCCATTTTTATGTATTTTTTAAATTCAAGCTCACTGTCAAATAAAAGCTTATAAAAAAATTATACAGTTGATTAAACAATGCGTTTTTTTGTTTGTTTTTACCTAGAAGTGATGTACCTTTCTAATAAAAATATTTTTTTAAATATTACTTTTTGAAAGAGCTAAATAAAAATTTCTTTTTGGACTTTACAACTTTAATAATAAGTACCCTTAACTTTGATGCAATTTTTTTCTTAAAAATGTAAGACATAAGAACCCTGTAGCTTAAAAACTTCTACGTTTTATACCGATTCCAGCAAGGCATGACTTAAATATATTATTTCTTATTGGCTAATTAAATTTTGAGTTTTTCAAAAAAGAGGCAAAAAAGAATTTTATGGCTAAATCAATATTTACTAATTTTTTAAAACAAATAATTGTGTTTTGTTGGGTTGGTGGATTGCAATAAGGTACAAAAAACATTAGAAAATGGTTTATTGTTTTACATGATAGTTTTGCTATCATTTACAATAAGTGTTCAAAATGTCTGCCGCGAAATCTAATGCATAACCTACATCTTAAAAAGTAATAAGCGTATAAAATTTCTCTTAATCATTCTGAATGAACGTTCATTTTGGGTAATTAATCTAGTTGCTGTAATTATTTGGTGGCGTAGTCTTCCTCATTACGATTTTCCCTGGCGTATACCAACTCCTTAAAGTACCCCCATAGAAAAAAATCAATTGGATTGAGGTCGGGGCAACGAATTGTACCTCCCCGTTCAATGCAACGACCAAGGTAGGCCTCATTTAAAAACTGTCTCATCTGAATGCTGTAATGGGCGGGCGCTCCATCGTGCTGCAGCCACATTGATTGTCGAATATTTAATGGAATATCCTGAAGTAAAACAGGTAAGTTTTCTTCCAAAAATCTCCTATAGATTTCACCATTTAATCTGGCTGATAGTTCAAACGGCCCAATTAATGAACCGTTAAGAATGCCACTCCACATGTTCACACTAAATTGATGTTGAAAGCGGTCATTTCTTACAATTCTGGGGTTAAAATATGCCCAGTGGTGTAAATTGTGAATATTAAATATTCCCGCCCTCTGAAAACTAGATTCGTCTGACCATAAAATTTTGTTAAAAAATTGTGGATCCTGCCTATTACGATGAAGCATTTCTCTACAAAATTCCACCTTCTTGTCATAATCACCCGGTAATAGATCTTGAACCCGTTGTACATGATAGGGATGCAATTGGTTTCTTCGTAGAATGCGGTGTACTGTTGTTCTTGGAATACCAGACCGTCTTGATATGCGGCGAACACTAGTTGAAGGTTCCTCTAATGCCATTTCAATGATGTCATCTTCTGCCTCAGCATTTTCATCAGGTCTTCCTATTCTGCGAGGATTTCCAGGAATCTGCCCCTCCACGTATGCGTTATGCACTCGTTGAAACACCCTTTCAGCCGCTCGAGCGTTTCTATTACAAAATCCATAAACATAATGCATTTCTGCATACTCACGGACGGTATAAGGCATTATGTGTTCAGTTGTATAAATAATACAAAATTGTATGTACTTAGCCAGTACCTGGACAACACAACACTACCTATTTTAAATTATTTTTAAATTTTGTTTACGACAAAAAACACGACAAATCAACATTCTTCAAAATAACCGCAGATAAATTGGTCAGTATTAGAAGTCGACATATTTATGTATTTTTAAACATTTTTGAGACACTTTACTATCTTAATTTTATTATTTTTTCGTAAAATAATAAAGCAAAATATTGATTTAGCCATGGAATATTTTTTGTGCTTATTTCTTAAAAAAATAAAAATTTAATTAGACAATAAGAAATTTTAATAATCTATTCAAGTTGTACTTTGCTGGAATCAGTATGATTTAAAGAAGTTTTTAAGTTTTAGGGTCACTCGCATGTCTTATATTTTCTTTGCAAAAAAATGGCATCAAAGTTAAGTACTTATTTTTAAAGTTGTAAAAAGTCCAAAAAAATTGTTTTTCTAGTGCTCTTAAAAAGTAATGTTTAAGAAACATATTTTTGTTGGAGAGGCACATCATTTCTAGGTACAATAGAAAAAAACGATTGTTTAATCAACTGTATAATTTTTTTAAAAGCTTTTATTTGACAAAGGTGCTGGAATTAAAAAAATACACATATATGGCTATAACTTTTAACCTATTCACAATTGCATAACAACATAGGGGGTGATTTTGATTGTAAATGACTCCTGTTTGAGTTTGATCCATTACTTTTGGGACATCGTATATAGTCAAGAGCAACTTCGCTTACCCTGTGTGCATAGAGCTTCTTCAACAGCAAACTGTGATCGACTCTGTCAAAACTTGACTTAGATCCTAGAATAGTCCAACCACATGATCTTCCCCATCCAATGCATCAAACACAATTCCTTTTCCCCCAAAAGTTTCCCGATTCAAAAAAATACAATTACATTACATCTCCCCCTATTAATAACATTTTTAATTAATACACTCTCATAATTAAATATTGATTTTTTCACCCCACAGAGACATATAAATTACATAAATGTTTTTTAGAGACTTTATAGAGAGAGAAATAAAACATTCAGTTCCACACATAATAATTAAACAAAATTCAGGCCAGGGTGTTGGTTTGGATTTTAACATTGGAGATAATAATATGCCTCAAGAAATTAATGAAAAAGAACAAAATAATGTGAAATTTACTAGTGAAACTGCGCAAATGCCCAATTCTTGCTGTGAAACTATAGGGAAAAAATGCCCTAGACCCACCATATTTTTTTCAGATGGCGTTAGGTAAATAAAACCTTTTTTATCACTGATGAATGCTTGCACTATGTCTATTAGATCTGTGGATTTTGTCCTGGTATGGGATGCATCAGATGAAAACCCAAATAGCCCCCTAGCAATGGAAAAAGCTCAAAAACGCAAATGTTTCGAGAAAAACTTAGAGGCAGAAGGTTTAGAGCTTGAATATGAGCCTCCAGAGCCGAATGGATTGAATTTCATTAAGGTATTGCAAATTTCGCTAAAAAGAACTATTAGCTTTTTCAATTGGTAATTTCCAGATTCATGCTCCAAAGGAGGTGCTTAGAAGATATAGTGAAATTTTAAAACTGAGAATGCCTATGAAGGAGGTAAGAGTAAATTCTTTATTTAATAAATTTTTTGTCTTTGGTTGCTCTTTAAAATCACTTTTTATTATTCCCAGGAGTTGTGTAGGTATTCCAAAGAATACAGACTGAATATTTTTGGTAACGCCAGTTCCTATTTAAAATCGAAGGTATCTTTAGAGACTTTTTTAACCGGGTTTTTGTTTTTTAATATTTTCCCTATTTACTACTACTAACCGGTTTTTTTCTTGTTGCTTTGTCTGGTTTTTTTTTGGGGAGAATTCTCTGTTTAAACAAATGTTTAGAAACCACGTTGACCATTTTAGGTGCCCGCCTTGCGTCAGGTGTCGCGCCAAACCAACTTTTTAATAGACGGAATTGCAGACAAATGGGCCAAAATTAAAGAATCGGTTTTTCTCGACAAGGAAAAATTTCCGGAGAAAACTTATCAACGATTTACCGCCATTTATAGTAGAGATAGAGAATATTTGTGAGTAATTCGTGTCTTTGACGTATGGGAGGAGAGTTAGAAATTTAGTTTTCCAGGTTTGATACCGATTCGCCTTGTTTTTTTACACCAGCAATCCACTCTAGGATCGTGCAATTCATCCTTGATAGGAAACGTTTTAGTGACAATACCAAAAACGATTTCGATTTTGGCATAGAGAGACTGATAAGCGATGAGGTGTATATTGCTGCTTATCCTTTACACGATGTAAGTTAATAAAATTCATTTTCTAGTTATGGCAATAATATTTCTGTTATTTTATGAATTATTTTCCAGGGTGATTTGAATACAGAAGGTTCAATACGAAACCTACTTTACACGGAATGGGTTCCATTAAGCAAATGGTATAAGTACCAACCTTTGGATACTGTAAAGGAATATTTTGGGGTTAAAATTGCACTGTACTTTGCTTGGCTGGGTTACTACACCCATATTTTGATTGCTCCCGCTTTAGTTGGTCTGATTTGTTTTATTTACGCTCTTTCGACATTGTATAACCACCAACCAAGGTAAGACATTCAAAAACTAAGTAATTTGTAAAGTAAAAAAGTGAATATTACCAGAGATATTACATGAAAACATAATTTTGAACATTATTCAATAAACTAAATGAATAAAAGATTAACTTCTGACCTTTTTTATTTAACTTTTGTACCTAAATTCTATATAAAATGTAGGGTAAGTTTTTTTTATAAGTATTATTGTCATTTAAAGAGTTCTTTGAAAATTAGCTTGTTTTTAAGTAAGTTTATTGCTGTCAGTTTTGTAATTGCCAAAGAGTTTTATTTTGCCTTTAATTAGTGGCCATATTTCTTTAATACTTAATTTTTCTATATTGTATTCTTTTTGATGACAAATAAATTATTTGACTTTTAATTTAAATTGGAATTCGAACTAAGCCATGGATTTCGAATACATAAAAAATGCGTCCAAAAGGGTAAAATAACATGAAAAATTACTTGAGATGTCTGGAAAAGTAATTTGCATGATGTGAAAGGTAATTTTCAGACGAAGAGAAAAGGGAGGCCTGAAATATAAAATAACAAATTTAATTAAAAGCCTGGAACAAAAAACACTATAAATACCTTGAAGAGTTAGTCCAAAAGCTTGAAACACATAAGAAATTCTTTCAAATACCTGAAAAGTGCACAAAATGGCTACAAAAAAAGAACTGACTATTCTGCAATAACGTTTCTATTTCCAGGAAACGTTTAATTGGGTCTTTTCTTAAGAATGTAGTTTTCTGTACCTGTCCGTTTTACACGTACTTCTCCCTGTATAACATCGCCATTTATTTTTCAGTAATGATATTTGCAACTCAAACCTAGAAGAAAAAATGTGCCCTCTATGCGACGACTGGTGCAACTATTGGGACTTGAAGGAAACCTGCGTGCATTCCCGAATAACGTACTTATTCGACAACCCGACTACTGTTTTCTTTGCTATTTTCATGTCTCTTTGGGGTAAGTATACCCCAAAATCGATCGATACTCGGATTTTAACCGGTAGGTTTCCAGCCACAACGTTCTTGGAAATGTGGAAACGTTATTCGGCAGAAATAACTCACCGGTGGGATCTGACCGGGTTCGACCTGCAAGAGGAACATCCGAGGCCGAAATACCTCGCCAAACTGTCGCACATTAAAAACGTGAAAAAATCGGTGAATATGGTGACGAACACCATGGAACCCCGAGTGCCTTTTTGGAAAACCAGAGTGCCTTATACTATTTTCAGTTTTTCAGTGGTGCTGCTTTTGGTAAGGGTTCCACCGAAAATTATTCAAAACCCTTCTAAGAGATATTTCAAGGTCTGTATGGCCTTAGCGACCGTTTTAGGAGTGGTCCTTTACCGGATGTCCGTGTTGGCCGCCTTGAAAGTTCAATCGGGCAAAATGGACAACAGTCACGCCATTTTGTTTTCTACTGTTACCGCTGCATCGATAAATTTAGTCGCTATTTTAATTTTTAATCAGGTGGGTGTAAGGATCCATATAGTTGAAGGTGTAGAGTTTTTTTTTTAATAGATTTACAATTATGTGGCTGAATACCTCACGGAATTTGAACTGTTGCGCACCCAAACAGAATTCGATGACTCTTTGACCTTGAAAATTTACCTTCTACAGTTCGTCAATTATTACGCCTCGATTTTTTATATCGCGTTTTTTAAGGGTAAGTTTATTGGGTCTCCCAGGCATTACAACCGGATTTTCGGGTATCGACAAGAAGAGGTAAGGGAAAACGTGTAGTTTTACGCAATTGGGGTGATTAGGTGTTTTTTTTTCAGTGCGGACCAGGAGGGTGTTTGCTAGAATTATGCATCCAACTTGCGGTCATTATGATCGGAAAACAGGCTATGAATACCGTTCTGGAGATGTGTTTTCCGTTGTTTTACAAGTGGCTGAATACACTGAAGGTATTTCAAAACAATTTTTGAAAAATACAGTTTATTGTGTTTATTAATGGGAAATTATATTAAGTGCATAGAGAACTATTTCCACTAATAATAATAGTAACGGTTTTTTTATTGGTCATAATGAGTACATCAAAGTAAAATGAAACTTTATAGATGATATATCAGATATATCACTTCTGACTAGACCAACAAATACACTTGTTACCGAGAATATGTACCATCCTGTTCTACTTTTTCAAATACCATAGAAGGAAAGGGATGAGCCTTATACGGTGCATCCCAAAAGTTATGTCTAAATTCATTTAAAATTCAAGGTGTGTTCATCGAAAAAAAAAACGCTCGGGCCCGTCGATTTTTATTTCAAGTTGCCGCATTTTTGTACGTGAAGTTTGTATATACAGGGTTGCTCAAAAATAAATTACGACCATCAACTTCATTTTTTCAAATGAAAGCACCTTTTTTTTATTTCAATTTTGAATTTCGCGTGGAATTCTACGTATGTTTCATGCATCATGTCCTATACCTAAAGTCAACAGTTATCGAAAAAAAGACGACCAAACATTATTATTGAAGTTCACCTTACGAGTCACCTATCAGTGCCGGGTTTTTTAACCATATGGATTAATTTTTATGCAAAATGACTATATCGACAGTAAAAAAGCTGTGATTTTCCTAAATCTAGTATCATTTAGGTTAATTTAATAAATATAGTAAATGCACATACTGACATGGTAAATTTGCTTTAATTATAACAGTTAATACTGCACTGCTTAAGATTGACGGACACATTGAGAGTGTATGGTATTTTCAAAGTATTCAATAAATAAATGATCATTATAGGCGAGGTTTAGCTTATCTAATTTATGGTCATTAATTCTAGGTGAAAACCGGCCTATCCAAGACCCAATCGCGCAAAGGTGATCTGCCCCAATGGGTCAAAGATTATAAATTGGTAGAATGGGGCCCCAGAAGTCTGTTTCCCGAATACCTCGAAATGGGTAAATCTACACCAATATTTGACAACTTGTTAGGGTCATAACAACCCTGATTTCAGTTCTCCAATATGGATTCGTAACGATTTTCGTGGCGGCTTTTCCCTTGGCACCCCTATTCGCCCTGCTAAATAACATTTTGGAAATGAGACTGGACGCCAAAAAACTGCTCACCATGTACCGAAGACCCGTATCACAACGTGTGAGGGACATTGGGGTTTGGTATCGGATTTTGGACTCGGTTGGTAAACTTTCCGTTGTGACAAACGTGAGTTTATAATTAGAATAAATACGTAAATTAGTTCTATGCGAAAGTTCGCACCCCATAAACTTCCGTCGCGTTCATAATTTTATGTGTTACTTAGTTTAGATAGATAGAGCACTTATGCGGTTTGTCTGCGGACGCATTTTCTAATGTCAATTACTATTCAAAAAGCGAAAGCTATGAAAGCACAATAAAAAAACGTACAAACCGATTCAAAACTGGAAACCTTTCAAACTCTAGAAATAAAAACTAAAAAAACACAGGTAGAAGGCATAAATACAAACATTTTATGTATCTTTCTGAAGTTATTAAAGATGGTTACCCCTATAACCCTTTCGTCCCGAACGGTACACATATGTACCAGGCAAATTTAAAAATTCCTGTTTGTAAAATAAAGCGTTTTATTTGGTATAAATGTGTACCGGTCCGGTGTATCAGGCTCCCGCAGTGTACCTACAATATGCATTGTGGATATGTTGATTTAGTTAGCACGTGTATTTAGTAGCGGCAGTATTGCTGCAATAAAATTAGTTATTTAGGACACTCAAAGTGCTTTATGCAGTTTTTTTATTAAGTTTTATTTATTATTCAATTGCAAGTGCAGTGCTGTTACAAAGGTAGGCCAAAACTATGTTTTATTTTTGTATTTTTGGGTATGTTCGTGTGGTACATATATGTACCAGCAGGTATTTATGATGGTACACATGTATACCAACAGGTCTGTAATTACGTTTATTTGATTTCAGCTTCAATACGGATCGCCGCCGTCTACTTTCACGAAAAGAGCTGGAAAAGCTTATTGAAGAATCCTCAGATTCGGAACCATTTTCTGCTGGCTCCAGTGATAATTATGAACCAGATTCCGATGAAGAAGCTGGCAGTGATACGTCCGATATGTCTTCGTCGTCTTTATCGGAAACAATGCAAACCACTGTGCATCGAAACTCAGGCATAAACTCTGCGCAACCATCACAGGTAATTGTTGATAGAAACCTAGTTCTTGAAACCTAATTCTCTGGGTCATTTCTGACGAAAAATTTGAGCCTGCTAAAATCCTTCCTCCTGAAAGAGAGTGTATGCTGGCTCCAGATATCACCAAGCAGTTGACACCTATGCAAATTTTTCATAAAGTATTTCCTCATTCTCTTTATTTGCACATTGCAAATTGTACAAATGAACATCTGAAAATCCTAAACCAATTAACAAAAAGGAATGAGAAAATTACTGACAAAGGAGAAATACAGAAATTATTTGGCTGCATGTTCATTATGTGCTACAATCGCCTTCCAAGCCTAAAAAATTATTGGAGCAAGAAGGAGTCAATGGGAAATAGCACAATTCAAGAAACTTTTTCAAGAGATCGTTACATGACTTTGAGCTTAAAAGTTTACTTTGCTTCTCCTCGAAAACCCCCAAATGCTTCAAAAACATATTATATTGAAGATTTATTATCTTGTTTCAAATACACATTTCCAAAATGTCGCCAGGATAGCCAGTATCGACGAATCTATGACCAAATTCAAGAGTCGATCTTCTTTGAAACAATATATGCCCCTCAAACCAACCAAGAGGGGCATAAAACTATGGCTTCGCTGCGATGCAGATTCCGGTTATACGTATGATGTCAATGTATATTCTGGAAAAGAGGACCCAATTCCCGCTAAAAATCAAGCCCTAACTTTAGGAGAGCGAGTCGTAATAGCTCTTGCGTCTACAGTTAAAGAAAATGATGTTGTGTTGTGTTTTGATCGCTTTTTTACAAGTGTGAATTTGTTACTTTCACTAGACTATGCAGCCTTGGGAACTTGCATGTCCAATCGCAAGAATGTACCAAGTATGGGAAACAAACTCCAAAAAGGGGAATCTCAATTTAGATGCATTCCTTCTGGATTACTTTGTGTAAAGTTGCAGGACACAAAGGAAGTTTTGCGCTTATGAGTAACTGTCAATTTGACAAACAATTATCAAAAAAAGCAAAACCGGTGAACAACAAAATATCGAATGTTCAGAGGCCATCAGGGCTGATCAATTTATTTGGCTATATGATCATGATCGAAAATCAGCAAAGTGGTGGAAAAAGGTGTTTTACACATTCCTCAATATGTGTGCAGTAAATTCGTGGATAATGTATAATCAACTGAGACGTAAAAATGAGAGCATTTCTTTTCTTTCCTTCCTTACCACACTTGCAGAAGAATTAGTAGCAGAAGGTATACGATATACAAGCTTACCATTACCGAAACAAGGCTCTCCTTCAAGAAAAACAAAATTATACGGATCTTCAGCATTACATCTGCCTGTAGAGGGATCAACCAGAAGAAGATGCACTAGATGTTCTGAAGAGAAAAAATAAACAAGAAGAAAAACTCTTTGCTGAGAGTGCATTATTCCATTGTGCAAGTTCTGTTTTATGTTATATCATACCAAATAGTTAATTAGGTTCATTTTCTACTTTGCAAAGCCGTTTTTGTATTATTTTTTTTAAATAAATGTTGGTATAGCATTTTTTCTGTTTTTATGAAATTGTAGATAATACCTGTTGGTACACATGTGTACCACCATAAATACCTGCTGGTACATATATGGACCACCCCCTCCACCATTCCCTGACTATTGACAATTTATATTAATAAAAACTCATTGTTAGGCATCCTAACAATAATACTTTACACTATTTATTACTTAAACTAAAATATTTTATACTTTGATGATTATATCATTGGAACAGATATTAATCTAATTGAAACTCTATAGTAATATTCTCTATAATAATATTATAAATAGTAAATTAAAAATTTTAAAAAGTGGTGGTTACATAATCCTATAAATATAGAAAATGTGTATGATGTTATTTTTACAAATAACGTGATATAGAAGGTAGATGAAATCAAATACTTAGGGGCAGTCATGGATAGATACTTAATTTGCAGTAATCATGCTACACATATCGCAAATTAAATGGCAAACAAAAGTAAGTTTAATATTTAAAATAAGTAAAGATCTATCTAAAAATATTAAGTTATCAATTTATAAAACCATCATTCAACCACACCTAAACTATTGCTTGTCACTACTATTTTTTTATTAAATAAAACTGAAATATACAAATAATACAAAAAAAAAAAGCTTTACAATGTATATTAAATAAAATAAGAAGTATATTAACAGAAACTAATTTACTAAGTGTGAACCAACAATATGTATATAACACACTTAGTTTAATTTACAAAATAATACATGGACTAGCTCCTCAAGATTTACAAGAAAATTGTACATTTGTTAGGGAAATTTATAGTTATGAAACGAGATCAAAAAATAATTTTTATATGCAAAAAAAATAAATACTATAGTCAAAATAATCTTTATTATAATAGTCTTAAATATTACAACACATAACTTAATAAAAGCTGTGAAACATTAAAAAGATTTTGTAGACTATGTAAACATACAGTTTTTGAAACTGTACCATAAGAGTATAGCTTATTCTTTTTAGTTTTAAGTTTGTTGTTATGAATTTAAATATTATTTTATCTAATTTCTTTATAGAAATGTGTACTTTAACTCAATTGTATAGCATATTTTTTGCTAATAAAGTTTATTCTAAACCAGAATACCCGTCACCCATGCAGTTTATCTGATGCCACACTCTCTAAGGTCACCAAAAACGAGTTTTGTTGAACTTTCGCATCTGGGTCAGAGTGTCAAAAAGTCAAAGTCAAAAAAAGCGCAATTGCGTGAAACAGGCCTTAACAAGAAAATGACATTACAAACCATCATATTGAAACTGAAAAGATTATCAATAAACACAGAAAAAAATCCTATTTATACTAATTAACCTAATTAATCCTAATTAACCTAAAAAAGAACAAAACTAAAACTAAAAAGGGCAGAAACTAAAATGGCAATGCAATTTGGCTGGCATGCGACGGAAGGCAACAAGAATAGACAAAAGAAATATTAAACAGGCCAGCTTATCTTTGGTCTTAGTTGACTTTGCAGTTTATGTTAAACATACTACTAGGCATCTCGTTGGGGGTCGAAAAGAATTGGCTTAACCTTGGTGTATAATTTATTAAGTGGCAAATCTTTAATATTATTTGGCAAGTTATTCCGCATTGTAACTCCGACAACCGAAAATGACTTGTTCTATGTTGAGGTATCCTAAAACTTCCAGTATTACGAGTATTATGTAAATGCGAGAGAGTAGTAAATAACTTATTTAAATAAGGGGGTTGCCCCGACTTTATTATTTTATATACACTGGTGGCCAAAAGTAGATTGACAACTACTTATTTTTTAAATTTGTTTATATCACGGTTTAGGAAATGATAAATTAGGTGGGACAGTACCTGATTAAAAAACAACGGAGCCTATTTGTAATGTTTAATTATATTTAAACTATTTATTCGTAATACCCAATTTTATTAAAAAAAAAATAAAAAACTAAACAATTTTCAAGTGGCCAAAATTAAATTGACAAATTCAAAGCTTACTAAAATAAAAATAAGTATAGAAAATTTAAAGGGTTTTATTCAATAATGCGTTGCATATCCTCTATTTCTTCTCACTTTTACCAACCTTTGGGGCATTGACCTAATTAAATTGTCAATGTGTCAATGGATATCCAGCATGCCTTCAAAGCTTCAAAAAGTTCTTGTTTATTTTTGAAATTTTTGCATCGGATGTGACGATCAATGTAATCCCAAATGTTCTCGATCGGATTTAGGTCCGGTGACCGTGACGGCCATTTGATAACATTAATTTTTTCTTGGATTACTATAACATCCTGCAGTATGTCTTTATACATGAAACGTAGTGTAAGTGTAGTGGATCCATCCCATAGCCCGAAAAAAACCCCCACACCATCACGGAACCACCTCCATGCTTGACTGTGGACACCGTATATTTGGGATCATACCTTTGGTTCACAGGACGCCTAACATATCTTTTGCCATCCGAATTAATTAAATTGAACTTTGATTCATCACTAAAAATGACCTTTTTCCATTCGGAGACTGTCCAGTGACTATGTTCCCGAGTAAAGCTCAATCGCGCCCGTACGTTTTTTAAACTTAGCAGTGGTTTCTTTGCAGGGCGTTTTTAAATCACTATATTGAAGTCTCCTTCTAATGGTACGACAACTAACTGAACCCACACCTTCTTCCAAATGCAGCTTGATTTCTTTTGAAGTTGCGAATGGGTCAAGTATTGCTTTTTTTTAAATTAATTTGTCAACACGACTAGTGGTCTTCTTTGGTCGGCCAGTTTTTTTAGAGATACAACACCTACTTAGAGATTACATTTTTTTATTGTTTAAATTACTGTTGCCCTCAAAAGGGAAAATTTTCAAGCAATATCCGCCTGTTTAACTCCTTTCCTGTAATCGTCGATTATTCGCATCTTAATATCGATCGATAAAGTTATACCACGTGGCATTGTGAATATTTTTCAAAACTAATAGTAAGAAAAGTCAAATCAACAGAAACCAACGCTCAGAGAAACTCAAAGAAAAAAAAAACTAAGAAAAATAAAACTCAGAGATAAATATGTTGTTTGTCAATCCAATTTTGGCCACCTAGCAGTCAAACAAAATTATTGAAATTTGATAAGAAAAATATTGAGAAAAATTGCAAGCAATAAAAATCTATGGAATTTGTTTCTTCAAACTATGTTGTTTATCCTGAAAACTAATAAGCTCAACCGGTTTTTCCTTTGCTTTAGATAAAATATATCCATAAAAATTGAATTTTTGGCCACCAGTGTATAAAGGCATAATTTTCTTCTCCTTTTCATATTTAAAATAGAATTTATGTTTAAATAAGGTGTGATATGCTCCCGATAGGCAGCGCCATAAGAAAATCTTACACAGCTATTTTGCAATTCTTGTATGGATCTAGAAAGCTCAGATGTTATAGAATTAGAATATACGATATCACCGTAGTCCAGTAAGGAAAGAATAAGGCTATTGCGGAGATAATATTTGGTTTTACTCTTTAAGACATTTTTAAATCTGTACAGATTTCTGAGACGCATATAGCCTATGTTTAATTTGTTCTTTGTGTGTGTCTCAAAACAAGAAGGTTAGAATGTAAAGTTCATATTTCAATCCTAATATTGAAAAAGAGTGTGTTCTCTTTGTTATTAAACTTGTGTCTTCCAGGGATTTATAATAGCTTTTACGTCAGACTATATTCCACGATTGGTCTACCGATTATCTGTGAGCTCGGAAGGTACTTTAGACGGTTATTTAAACAATTCCTTATCGTATTTTAACACGTCCGACTTTGATGGGGAATCGAGGCCGAGAAACGCCAGTTCCGAATCCATTTGCAGGTAAAAGTTTTGAGATGACTTAAGAGTGATTTTTCAGATGGAGTTAGATTAAGAAAGTACACAATGATTTTAAAAAATCTTCTTTAAAAAAGACCTGAAGTTGGCAATATAGACTCCATATACTCAACCTGAAAAGTAATTAAAATCATTTTTTGTTAAGGTATCCGGATTACAGAAATCCCCCTTGGAGTCCGGAAAAGTACGACCGTAACGCTCTCTACTGGCACATCTTGGCGGCGAAACTGATTTTTGTGGTCATTTTCGAAAATTTGGTGGTTCTGGTCATGATTATTGTCAAGTGGTGCATCCCGGACATGCCGGGCGAATTGAGAGATAAAATACGCAGGGAGGCGTATATTACTAACGAAATTATAATTAAGGAGGAGAGTAGGAGGGCGAGGTGCAGTGAAATGCGTAAGTTTTTTCTCAATATACAGGGTGTTATTTAAGTGTCCGATATTGCACAGGATGATTTTTTGAGGGAAAAAGTTTTTATACATGTGTGGTCTATAATGTTTGGTTTTCAAAATTCAGGGCGTCAATATTAATTTTTATTTTTTCTGCATAATTCATGACGTTTCCTACAACCTTGTATTATATTTTTGGTCAAACAAATAAATTCTTTCATAATTTTTACTGGAAAAAAAGGTACTGTCTTAGATGTCGCTAGCAGCAAGCGTTTCCGAGTTATTTCAGTTTAAAATAATCGATGCATGTGTGTTTTATAAATGCGAAAAGATTCTGTAAAATTACTTTTTTCAATCAAAATAAAAATTTTTTTTTTAAAAATTAACAGACGAACATTAAATAAAAACGGGGTGAAAAACCAGATCAATATCACAATAAATGTTGAAGAAAATGTCCACCACCTGTCTGTACGCATCCTTTGATTGGCGTACTCTTTGGACAATTCCTGTAGTATTTTGATTTTTTATTAGGTTTTTTTTTGAGGTATATTTCGGGTGTGGTATCAACTGCCTGGAATTTTTGATCAATGATTATGATTTATTTTTTTATTCCGATAGCGTCCTCTACAAGTAAGAGCTAAATTAAGACAGATTCAAATTTCTTGTGTCAAAAAACCCCCAAGTAGGTACCAATTTTCGTTCAGAAATCGACAATGTTTAGGAAATTATGCAGAAAAAATAAAAATTAATCTTTGACACCCTGTATCTTGAAAATCAAACATTTAGGACCACACACATACCTTAAAAAATTACTCAGTGAAATATCAGTCTCTTAACAAATAACACCCTATATAAAAAAATATAACTGATGGTTAATACTATCAAGGTTAGAGATGTAAAAGTGTGCAGTCTTCTGAACAGAGCCCAAAATATATAGCAGGGATTATTGTTGATTTCTGCGCCTCTTTATTGATGGCAGTTTTACCTGCTTATCAAGTTTGATCCTTTGTTATTTCCATTCATTTTACAAATTGTTATTGTGATATTTTTTTTATAGAACACACACACTCTGAATCTACAGTAAAGCGTAAAGAAAAATTACGCAATATAGAGGAGGCCCCAGCAACTCCCGAGCAATGGGACTTACTGATTAGCAAATCTTTGTCTCAAAGTGATTTTGATTTAATTGTTCATGGGGACGAGCAGCAAACAAACAGCAAAGTTAGAGAGGAATCAAGTAGTCCCAACTCAATATAATTAAGTTCCTGTAACTTAAGAGAATGAATGTATAAAAAAATGTATGCCATGACATTTTAGATCTGATTATAATAAAATACTCCTTTGCTTTTTAAGAAATGTGATTATCGATTAATGTACTTATTTTTGTGCTTAAAGAAATTGTACCTTATCCAAAGTTACTGTACATAACCCTTGTGATAAAAAAAAATGCTTCCTAATAATAGTCGAATATTTTTTTTGTTATTCAACTTTCTCAAGTCTACTAAATGTTATCCATATAAATGTTTATCTAGTCTTTCTGTTACCAGTGCAATGTTTTGTTTTTGCAATAAAAGAAGTGCTAATTTTTATATTCTTTTGTATTATTTATTCATTTGAACTAAAATATAAACAATATAATACCACCTAAAATCACAAAATTATAAAATCAAGCCAATTATACAATAGACATTTATTAAAACATCTTTGTCACTATTAAAAAATAAAAAGTATAAAAATATTTACTGTCTATTCAGTGCTTGCAATATTCTCAAAATGTACAAAAACAAATTGATAATGTCCATATATAAGTTGATGGTGGCCAAAATGTATTCTTCTGGAGACAAGTTTTCCATTATCATTTTAGTGTCAAAAATAATAAATAAGCAGAACAAAAATGCACCACCAAATCCAATAAAAAGCTCAAATATAGCGGATTGGATGAAAAGTTGTAAGATTCCTCCCACTATTAAAATAATTAGGCCAGCAAACAAACTGAAAATTATCAGATTAACGGTTAAAAGTTAACTTCCATAGTTTCATCGCTTACCCTGAATGCATTGCAGAAAAATCATGTTTGGATTGGAAAGTGTAGACTGTCAGACATCCCAACACTAAAAATGTGAGCAGCAAGGCTTCCAAAACGATTGTTTTTGAGTAAAATGTTACTATGACTCCAATTGTGTAACCTTGTACTACAGTCTATAAAATAACAAATATCGTTAAACCTATAACAGCTATCCTAGTAAGTTTTATGGTCCTATTAAATTAAACTTACAAATGCCGCCAACAAGATAAAATTGGTGGGGTATTCTCGCCTTTTAATATGAAGGGGAATCAAAATAAAAATACTGGCCAGGAAACTGAGCATCATCATCCAATCGCTAAAATATAAACAGTGATTGATTTTTTGGTTTGCGAAATACTGAAAACTACTTACTTGGTCTGAACGAACCCTTTAATTGGCGGTGTGAACATAAATACGGCAGCGATAACCATTGTTAAAAAGATTTGCATGCTAAGCAAACCGTAAACCTTCCTAAGGAAGGCCAGACGGATGGTTTTGCTCCCCTGTGCCACATTATTCCTGTAAGCAAAATCATTTTCGATACCATCATATTCTTTACCTCCTTGTTCCACATCTTCTGAGAGAATTAGAGGGACAGTTTGGGAGTGGGACATCATCTGTTCTGTAAGGGATATCAAAAGTAATTAACTAGTCCACATTCAGGTTAAAATAGTGAAAGTGTTTTTAATGTCCAGGTATTGTTGCTAGGCGAGAAAATTGATTTTGAGATAAATTTGATGGTATGAATGATTTTGGTACCTTTAATAACAGTTTTTAGCCTGGAATATTGTATAAAAACTCTATGTTTTTGTGTATTGGGAGTAAAACACGTCAAAACAAATTTTAAACTGTCAAAGGAAAATAATATCAGCTGATCTTGAGATATATCACGTGATGGGCCTGGCGCCATCTCTGTTCAACGGTTTTACTTAAAACGACAAACTGCTGCAAGAAGTCTGTAATTCTACAGGGCTAGTTTAAAATGGTTAAACTGGTTGCCTACCACTGTCGACCATTTGTAACAACACTAAACCCCCAAAACTTTATTACGTGCGTTGATAAACCCTAAACGAGCTCTCCACAGTTATAATAATAAAGATATTTTTGATTTAATAAATTCTATTTTTTTGCATTTAAAATTCAAATTCACATAGCTTTAGCACGTGAAGTAAAGCAAGTTGAAATTATAAAAAACAGTGGAGCAGAATAAATTTGAATTTGCCGCCAATTGACTCGTTGATCTATTTTTCACTTGCAGAAAAGGAAAATGTCTAAAATCAGTTGACGATATGCAAACATCTATCACCTGTCAACATTGCTCTAAACTACTCTGTGACGTTGACAGGTGACAAATGATATGGTCAATTTTTAAATACTCAAAAAAAGTGTCGTCATATTATAAATATGTATTTATATAATTTGTTATTAAATAAATAACTGATGTTTGTTACAAAGGACAAGAAAAAAAAATTAAAAACGTGAATAATTATCCGTCGCATACGAAGAGCGTGATTTCGATCTGTAGTATCCCCTCGAACGACGACTCAATATACTCTCAATTAGGTTCGCTAATGCATTTGTAAACTTCTATTTTTCGCATTCCTGCATCTTGCATAGTGTGTATAAAACCGGCCGGGTACCGTGTGTTCGACTGTCAGCTGGTCTCGGGTTCCTCCTATAGACAAGATGCTCTTTCTCTTCGCTCTGTTCGCCTCTACGGGTCTCGCATCGCATGCAGTTCTAACGGCACAACGAACCATTTGCAAATGTTAAAGTTTATCGTGTTAGAATAGGAAAGGGAGAGGCCATATGGAACCTTTTGGTTCAGCTGTTTATTTAAAATGACAATGAACTGTAGAATTGATACAGGAGAAACTAAAATGACTGTCTCGGATTATAAAATGGCCGACGGGCGCCATCTTGGAAACGTAAAAAGGTGCATATAGTATTCTAGCGTAAAAACCAAGTGATCTGTGACCTTGACAGTTTGTTATAATTTATTTGACATTTTGTTGACGGTGGTGCCCTCAACACGCGTGGCTCGAACTAACTTTGGTGCGTTTGGCGGGACATTCAAATTAATTTCTTTACTTAGATTAATTATTCCGTGCACTTTAGTTGGAAATTTCAATAATTAAACTAAACATATACGTAATTGGAAAGGCATGTTTCCTGTCAAGATGCCATTTTCGATAAATGCGATAACATTATGTTACAAGCTATTTCGTCTTTTGTTCCTCCGGGTGGCTAATGAATAAGAACAAGATGATGGTATCAAAACTTTTATTGAACTGCGGTATAATGTTTTGATAACTATTACAGTTGCGTAACATAAAAACTGGTTCGGCGATGACGTTGCGGACTTCCTCCGGTGTTATTATGTCGAAAATTACACGTAATGATTTTTTTATTGTTGAAAACATTTCAAGGTCTGAAATAGACAGAATCAGGACGCGATTTGGTACATCCGGTGGTGGTAAAAACTTTATATATTATTATATATAAGTTACTAACTTAAAACTGGTTTTGTCTAAAATACGTATTTTCCTGAAACACAATTCATTTCCCATTTGGAGTTCATTATCTTAATATATGAAATCGTTGTTTTAAATAGGGTAAAAGCCGTGGGAATAACAAGTTTATATATCAGAGAAACCTACAGAAGTTCACATGAGCACTGTTATATTTTTATGGTACCATCATAAACTTACTGATTTTATTTGAAACATATTCATACGAAAACACTCCGATGTTGCTCTAATTTCGATAGTTAAGGCAGATGCAGAATGTATCTCTAATTCCAATAAAATCAATTAAGACTACCCGGCAAAATGAAGGAATTGTATTTTAGTTTCAACAGTACCAGGTGGCGCTACCCATAGATAAAATTTGACCAGTCAATTTTTGTGTTTTTCTTAATCAGTTTGTATGAACCTTTCACGTATCTCAAAATAAAATTTAAATTTAGCGCTATTCAATTCTGCCTCCACTACGGCACATTTCCGCTTCTGTTAAAACCTTAGGGTAAGTTTAGACGTCATACTTTAGAGCGTTGTGCTTAGATGTCATAGTTTTGGCGTTTTAGTGGCTTTTATGTTTAAGTTTATCTAGTAAGTGTATCTTAGTAATTTTTTAATAAGTAAACCATATTAAAAAAAGAAAAATGAGACTTAGTATTGCCCTATTGCTTAATATTTTTACAATTGAGTACTTAAATCTCCCGCCAGTAGCCATTATGACCCATAGCGTTTGAAATTTCCCATTGCATTAGCATTAGGTCTTTTCAGTTCTTATAATTGAAAGTGATTTCAAGTGACCAGTTTCTGAGTGACAATTGAAGGGTGGAAAAGCTAGAGAGCCTAAGTGCCAAAAATTTTAGTATTAACATTTTTGCAAAAAACAGACCTATTTACTGGGATGGATGTCCTATAAGCGACCTAAGTCCATATAACCATTGAAAGCGCCAGTAAACACGCATGTCATAAACGTAGGACCTATCTCCAGAAAGGCAGGTCGAGCTTGTGGGCCTAAGTGCCAACAGCGGCGCCTGTCGCATTGTTCCTTATTATTTATTTGTCAGTTTACCTTCTGCTTCGAACGTGTTTGCGTTAAATTTTTATTGCCATGGAAGAAAACGTGCAAATGGAGGTTAAAATAAATAAGAAAAATGACAGGAATAAAAGAAGAGTCAGTGGAAAGGAATATCAAACTAAAAGTGGCAGATTGCGGCCTGCAAAATCATTGCCAGCGGAAATGGTAAGTTTATGGTTATGTCGAATTGCTTCCAATAATAATTTAACGCCGAAATATCAATAACGTTTCACGACCAGCATGTTGCTTGGTTAAAAACCACGCCTCTTAACTTTATAGGTAGGTACAACATGGTGTAGATGCTTTTGGTATAAAATGATTGAGCATTTTTGTTTATAAGAGAGTAATTCGCACAAAAACTTTTTAGTTAACTTTAAATGGCTTAATTTTATTGACCAAATTACCAATTCTTTGTATTAGGTACCTACCTAGTTTTGACATCAGTATTGTTTTTGTTGATTTAAATGATCTTAAAATAATTGATTAATATATTTCATTGGATACTTAAGGTTGTTTTTTTGTAGGTAACTTGTAAATGCAAGTACAGTTGCCGCGTGTTTTCCTTTGAACAAAGGTTAAAGCTTCACCAAGATTTCTATTCATTTGATGAAAAAAACCAAGGAACCTACCTAATGGGAATCATACAAATAGCCGAAATTCAAAGAAGGCGTCATGGCCACTATGACACGCCAGCTGCGAGTCGAAGGCAATGTTCAGTTTATTACCAGATTCCAGATAAAGCAGGAAAATTACTTCACGTATGTAAAAAAACATTTTGTAACACATTCGCTTTGTCCGACAAGAGAGTACACAATCTTGTTTTAAGAAAGCAAAATGGGGAATACGTCTTTAAAGAAAAAAGGGGAGTAAAAAACCTAAAGTTTACTGAAAGGGATGAGTTATCTGTTATAAATCATATAAACTCAATTCCGGCAGAGGAGAGTCATTATGGAAGAAGTCAGTCTTCTAAAAAGTACCTTAGTCCGGATCTTAACATCAAACCGGCTTTTTCATGCATTCAAAGATAAATATCTAAATTCCGTGGTTACATACAAATATTATAGTCGAATATTGAAGACAAAGTTCCCCAATCTGTCGTTTCATCGACCAAGGACCGACACATGCAAGACGTGCGATTTTTTGGCATGTTCTATTAATTTGAATAACTCCGAAAGTTCTGAGGCCAAAACGAAATTAGCTTTGCATCATAGCAAATACAAAGCTGCTCTTGCAGATATGCATAATGATGTTTCTAATTCAACCTTGCCATCTAATCAGTTTACTGTCATTTCTATAGACTTGCAACAGGTTATGTTCGTTCCAACATTAACCCATAGTGACATGTTTTATAAAAGACAGCTTTCGTGTTATACCTTGGCAGTACACATTAGCAATATTAATAAGGCCTACATGTGTATGTGGTATGAGGCCACAGCTTCCAGAGGTGGTGACGAAATTGCCTCCTGTCTTCTTACAGTACTCAACGAACCTAATACTTTCTGCTACAAGGAACGGTTAATCATCTGGTCAGATAACTGTACTGGCCAGAATAAAAATCGCATGATGCTGTTTTTGCTAATTTGGCCTATAGCTCATGGCCAATTTAAAGAAATTACTCACAAATTTCTTATCAGTGGACACAGCTTTCTCAGCTGTGATCGAGATTTCGCTGTAATAGAGAAAAGAAAACGAAATTCAAAAGCTTTTATCCCCTCAGAATTACACGATATTGTAAAAACGGCGAGATACCATAACCCATTTGAAGTCATAGATATGGATTCAGTCGGGCACTTTTTTGAAATTCAGCAAACAACTGATACACTTGTAAATACCAAAAATATGAACATTTCTAAAGCCACAGGAATTAGAATTCCTGACAGTCTTTTACGGAAAGGATATATTGAAATGAAAACGTCAAAAGGCACATGCGAAAACTGGTATAAAATTAAAATATTTAAAAAAGGAAAGACATTTCAACACTTAAAAGAAGCAACATTCCTGGAAAAACCTAAAGGAGTAGTAATAAACCAAGATAAAAGGAAAAATTTATTGGAGATGGTACCGTATCTTGGTAAAGAAGAATATAAGGAATTCTACAGATGTCTTCCAAACTAGTTTAATTTGTTCATTTATTTTAAGTTTTGGTTCTTTTCTTTGTATTAATACAGAATGTTATTTTTTAACTAAAATTTTCGAGAAATAAAGTTTTTTAGTTTTGTTCACAATCCGTTGTTTAAAATACCCAATAATAATAACACGGTACTTAGGCTCTCCAATTTAAAACCTTCTCAGCACGTCAAAGCTAGGCGACCTAAGTACCACAAATTAGAACACACTCTCCTGTAAAATTATATTTTTGGCAATTAGGCTCTCTAGCTTTTCCACCCTTCAATTGAGTATCTTTGGTTTTAAATTCAGTGTCATTTTAAACTCTTGTCGTAGTACATAAGGTTGCTAGTGTCTTAAAATTTTCCATTTAAATCTCCCGCCGGTCGCCAGCACTCATTTCCGTTGGAATCTCCAACCTGTCATTACTCAGTGCCATTTCCGTTTCCGTTAAAGCTTAGGGCAGGTTTATACTTCATAGAATCTGTGACGTTTTGATATTTGCCTGTGCTATATTATTGGTTCTTATACGAGTTTCGTGGCGTTAATCTACTAAGTGAGACATCGAAAAATTAATAAAATTATTAAGTGTCTGCGTCGCGGTCCGTCCCGTTTTGACTAACGAACGATCTAATTAGTTTAATCGCTTTAATTGATTCAGTTGATGATAAATAAATTAGGTAAATTAATTAGTGAGCCCAGCGGAGGCTCGCTACTTGTCTTGTCTGCCGACTTATCGGGCCGTTTACCGTTTTCCTGTCGTACTTTATTGGGTCGTTCGGGTCGAGTCGGATTAATATGGCGATACCAGCGCCAATTTTCTTATAACTGGCGATAATGAAATTATCAATTTCCGGTGCAGCGATTCTTCGATTTTTGACAATTGGAAATGGCGAGGGCTTAAAGTATAATATCAGCCCTTATGGTAGTAATTAACTAGGTGCCCTTATACCTTAGTGTATAATGCATATCACCTGTTTAAAATACAAACAATTATAAATATTATTGTGTTATCAATGAAGTTGGATGTGGGTTCCACCATAAGACCGAAGAAGAATTTATTGACTGCCCGTGATAAGATAAAACAACAGCAAAAACAGTTTAATAAGGGTATTTGTTTGATTAAAACAAAACCACAAGTAATATAGATAATCGCACGTGCGAGAGAACCTTCATTATCTTTTGTGGTCAAACCCATTACATATGAAGCGTGGAAATAATGAATTCCACAATATTAAAAAAAAAAAACAAAAAATAGTTCACCGGTCGAATTCGCTATATGTATACATATAGCGTAAGGTGAGGTCCGTTCTCACGGTTCAACAATGTATTGGTGATTCATTGTTCGGAGCAAATTGCCTCAATTTGAATGTCCACCCCTTCGAATTAATTGCAAGGCATTCAAATGATGGCGTCCATTATTTTATCGGGATAAAATTCCTGTGTGACATAATAATGACGAAAGTCCGTTACTGCATTAAGAAACAATCAACGGCGGAAGATGAGAAACAAAAATTAGATTTCTCGTGGTTCAGTAGATGGAATAGATTCCCGTCCGCATAGTTTTAGTGTAAAAAGCGACCAAAAAGTGCGGTAATCTACGTGAAATCAATTTCTCGTCAACGGCCTCTGAAAAAGTAGAGAAAAAGACACGCCGAACGAAATTAGTAACAGGATTCGTGGAGAACGCTCGCTCTTTTTTCTCGTGTTTCTTGTGGAATAATGACTTTACAGTCGCCTTTTGCTTCAGTTTTAGATCGGAGGTCGCTTTACTCTCTTTAGCTATTTTTATCTAGTTTAATGCATTGGCGTAGGTCTATTCAACCATTTAAATCTTGTAAATAGTCCCAAAAAGAGTAACAGTCAAGTAAGGCACAAATATATGAGTTAAGTATGTTGCAAAATGAGTGCATTCAAAAAAATCGTTTCGCAATTTTTAGTCACTGTATCTTAAGGGTTGCATTTTTCTTCTTCCTTCCTTCTTGGGCCCAGCTGACACGGTGGCTCTCGCTGTAGTCTATAATGCAGTGGAGGTTTTCTTTCTTTTCGATTCTTGGCTTTGTAGCTCTGTTTGTATAACCTAAGGGTTGAACTTGTGAATTTTGCTTTCTCTTTATGGATTTCTTCCTTTTTGGAATTTTATCCTGAAAACCTCATGCAGTAATTCTATGAAATGATGTTTAATGTATTATATACTGAATGATGCGGGGACTACAGATGTAACATGCTTGCAAAAATGACTATACTAAATGTGCCGATGAGTTTAGGCTTTTGGTTAAATTTTATATCATGCATGGTTATTGGAAACAGGTTATTTATTTGAATTATATAATAATAGTGATAATAATAAACATCTTTATTTTAACCTTGGTAAAGGGCAGCATAGCTGTTTGCTTAACCGAGCATATAGTAATCACATCATTACTTACCTACATGTACAAAACAAAATAACCTTAAACTTAGGTGATTAGTTATTTATGATTAGTTATGTGTTGTGTGTTTTTTGTAATTTTGTTCCTCAATAGCATACCAAATAAAACAAAATATTCACAATTGTTATAAATATAAATTAATAGCTAATAAAGACTGGCAATAATTACCAGGAAAAAAGAATAAGGTCTAACCTAATTAGTAGTAACCTAAAGAAAACACATATCTAGAAACACATCTACAATAAGGCATGTTCAACTCTTAGCTAAAAATAATTTTTTTCAACTGGTATTTAAAGGACGAAAATCAAGAAGTGGCAAAACTTAAATGCTTATTTCAAATAATACATAGACTAGGCCCAACTTAAGTTAAAGACCGTTTGAAAAGCGCAGTGGGATAACGTATATTCATTAGGTTAATGTATCGAGTATTGAGACTGTGCGTTCCAAATCTAAAAGTAATCCTTTTGCGTAATCCAGGCTACAAATAAAGCCACGAAAACTCTTATGTACTGTAAGAGAATGTTCGGTAGATCATGGGGACTGTCACCAAAAATGGTACATTGAATGTACACGACAATGGTTAGACCTATCATTACATACGCAGCACCTATATGGTGGCATGCGGCAGAAAAGAGGACTGTAGTGATACTCAACAAAACACAACGAATAGCATGTCTGGGCATAACAGGAGCGATGTCAACAACGCCGACTGCTGCCCTAGAGAACCTGATAGGACTAAGCCCGCTACACTTAGTGTTACGGGCTGAAGCTATAATGGGGGCGAAAAGACTGCAGTCAAATGGCGCAAAAATCCTATCGAAAGATGGGCACAATGCCTTATTTGACAAGATACAGGACCTGGGCGCCTGGCCCTAAGAACAGACAGAACCAAGGTCACATACCTAGACAAACCTTTTGTCATCAAAGAGAAAAGGGGACCACTGGACGCAGAAGCGGACAGGCTCAGGCAAAGAGGTTACTCAGTATGGCACACGGCAACCAAACGATCCAAGATCGGGGTAGCTGTGGGCATGGTGGAGGACGAACAACAGGGCAGACAACTTATGCTAAACCTGGGCCTCGAAACAACAAATTTACAGGCAAGCATAATAGGAATACAAACCTGTGTCCAACTGATGAGAGAAGGGCTGCCAAGAGGCAAAACCTTCGCAATTTTCACAGGAGACGAGGCTGCAACACTTGCACTACAACAGTTCGAGACTAAGTCAAGGACTGTGCAAAGCTGCTGGGAGGATCTCAGGAACCTCGCCGAAGCGCAAAATAGGCCAGAGATAATCCTAGCAGAGAATATGGGCAACAATAAGGCTGCAAGAAGGGCTATCCAACTTGCAACCCAGGGAGCCAGCAACAGCCTGGTAGGCCCTGAACCAACATGTTGTGTCAGCGATAAGACCTGGAAGAGGGCAATCGGCAACTGGCTAACAAACCAGAACAAATTCTACTGGGAGCAGCTGCCAAAGATGGAACAATCCAAACAACTTATAGGCAGCCCACCCTTCAAGAAGGGTGAGAACATACTGGGCCTCTCCAGACAACAACTGCGAAGGGTCGCAGGGCTATTTACAGGCCATGCACCCAGCAGGAAAAACCTGCATACGCTAGGGAAATCAGTTACCTCGCTATGTAGGGGATGCAATGAGGAGGACGAAACAACTCTTCACATACTGTGCTTCTGTGAAGCATTTAATCAAACCAGGGCAACATTCCTGGGGGAAGAGAAACCCTCACCAGAGGGTATAAGAAATCTACCACTGGGCACAATCCTGGACTTCCTTAAGGCTACAGAATTGAACCTGTGGGACTAAACATATGGGACACAATAGGACTGCTTCTTAGCAGACCGCAGTGTAGGGAGCCACAAGGCACCACCCAGCGGTGGAGTTTTAGTGGGTATAGGACGAAACAGACTCGACACTGAGTCCCACACTACTGGGGGCGGCGCCGCGTAACCAATGTTCATAAAGAATTTCTCCACCGACCACAAAAAAAAAAAACCCTTTTGCGAAGGTACGCCGAACCCCCTGTTTCTAAAAGCTTATGCAAGAAGCAAGCTATGTGCACCCTTAGTCGATCCTCAATGTTTAACCAAAAAATCTAAGACGTAATCTCTCATTTCAAGATTAAAAATAATGTATTTTGAATACTTTGCAAGCGATTCTTTGACGGCTAATGAAGATGTGCTGCATTGTTTCCACTTGTCCGCAGAATTACAGGTTGTTGTCTCTCACCCAGATTTTATTCAGGTGTGAAGCAATGGTTTTATCGCACCCTATCCATAGTTGTTATTTCCTTCCTCTTTAGCTGCGCTTTTTTAAACAATAGTTTCTTAAGAGGTTCTCCAATAGCTTGTGAGTATTCGCCTCCCTTTTACCTTCCTTTGATCCTGAAATTGTTTCCTCCATCTATCCCATATGGTATTATTTATTTTATTTATTTATTTTTAGCAATACAGCCCAACAGTATAAACCATTTACAGAGCCAAAAATTACAATAATGTTTTAACAATTTTTAATATATAATAAAGACATAAACTATATTTTAACTATATAAAAATAAGCAACCACAAATTATAAACCCCAAACAAAATAGATACCCTTATACCTAAATCTCACAGAGAGAAAAAAAACAACAATACAAACAGCAAAGTTAATTGGATAATCCCAAACACGCTTTTACAACTTTAGCACCAGAGCATACAAATAAATCACAATATTGTGAGGCTCTATTAGCGTTATTGCACATTACATACAGGGGTGAATATAAGAGTATATTCGTATTTGCCTTGGTACAGTTAAAGGTTTTAGTATTCCTAGAATTTAATCGTGGTACATAAAAATTTAATTCAGAACATTCAATATGCTCATGCAGAATTCTATGCAACAACACAACTGAGGCTTTGTTTCTCCTGAATTCAAGTGATTCCACGGAGAATCGAGTTAAAAGAAGATTATATGAAATGCCCTGTAAAGGGTAAAAATCATCAATTTGAAAGGATAGATACTTAAGAAACTTTCGTTGAATTTTTTCCATCGAATACTTATGAATTTCATAGTAAGGGCTCCATATAACAGAAGCGTATTCAAGTTTAGAACCTACAAAGCTAAAAAAATAATGTTTTTATTGCTTCTATGTTATTAAAACCCCGACAGTTGCGTACACATCGCCTTACCAGCGCAATCAGAGACAGACAAAATTTAGGGTCAAAGAGTACACCCAATTATATATTTGGGTAGAACATGTCTCAGTACAATGCGAGAATTTATGGCTTGAATGTTTATAATTTGCTTTAATTGCTTGGTGGTCTGCCACATAGTTTCCCTATATCCCAGAATAGCTGGGGATGCAGTCTAATTTTACTTGAGGATTGTCTATCATTCTACCTCTGGTCCTCAGTGTCAAATCCGCGCTATCCCCTGGATTCCCCTTTTTGAAATTTTCTAAAGGACAATTCTCGAGTCCGAGAAGGTTCTAGTCAGTCCTATTTTAGATTCTGTCTGTTCTAGTCTGTTGCTCTATCTATTGTCCATCGTTCCACTGAGCAGATTAAATGGTCTCTTGGTGTTCTTTCTGTGAAGGTGAATACTGATACTGTTCCCCATTTCTCTCTCGCTTGATTGATAACAAACTTGAGTTCTTGTTTGTATTCTTTTTCAGATTCATTGTCAAATTTAATTTCTGCCATTTGTTTTTCCAGACTATAGGAAAAGCAAGGTACAGAATCTGATTTCTTGATTTGTGTATTGACCTATTTAGTAGAAGGTTTCTGTCCATTAAAAGGTATTTTCGTTGTTATATGATCAGTATAAGTTTATAATGGCTGTGACCACTGGACCTTGCTTACTCTCTTCGCTTAAAACCATATGCTTAGAAGCATTTCTGCTGTTTAACTGAGGAGGATGTTTGTGTGGGTAAATTTCATCCATCCTGAAACTGGTTCTTTTAATGTACTCTTGAGGGTGATCAATGTTTCGATATAAGGTATTTTCTCTGGAATAGATTGAAACTGCTAATTAATTTTTGCTTATGGAAAACTGACCTATTAATCTAATAATTTGGTGATCGAATGAATGGATATGTCTGACGTCGTATAATATATTGGACAAAATACTGTTTTTATTTTTTCAATGCTCTGAACATATTTTTTTTTCATTAAAAAAAAAGATCTCTTTAAATGCTGTAAATTGGGAAAAAAAGCATGATTCGAAAAACAACATAATATAATACACGCAAACGAAATAAAAATAATGAAAAGCAGCACTACCATCTAGACATACGAATCGTACACCAAGTAATCTCTTCATTCTATTCAGGTCGAGGACTGTAATTATTAAATACATACAAAACCGTTGTGATGATTTATCAAAAGATAGCGCTGCACTTTTACAGGTTTGATTTTTTGATAACAAATAATAGCAGCCAGCTGGGTTACCTCTCAACGTCAAAACTGTCATTGACACATATCTATTATTGATAAATCTAAACCTAAATGGTTGACAGATCTAGGAATTTCTGTTAATTTTCTCTAAAAATATATTAATTTCAATAAAGAAAAACATTTACTTCGTCAACTCTAACACTTTAATTAACTATTTGACATCGGGTCTCAATTATGTGTAAATCTCACTCTAATTTGTCAATTTCCTTATCATTGCTACCGTTTTCCGGAAGCTCGTAGTAACTCGTTCGAACGCCGATTCTCGACTTCGCACATACGATATCATCCAAGCGTTCGACCAGCAATAAATAAATTATCCGCGGGAATTATTTAAATTTTATTCACGGACTTGGAGGAAGTAGTTAAGTTCACTTTGCCTATCGCCGTATCGGGCCTATCGGTTCTGGAGGAAAGATCATATCTGTTTAGTTGCGGGACAACCCGATTTATCAAAGCGGACGGATACATAAATACATGTGTGTGCTCGCTTTACATGGGGATTAAGAAGGAAGATGCTGTTAAGCGGCCTTAAGCAGCTACTTTGTCTTGGAATTATTCGTTCAGGAATCTGCTGTAATAGGTGTTATCCCATTATAATTTTATGTGCTGTAGAGGAACAAAGTATATGCACACAAACTTACACATAAATGCACGTTGATTGTGATGTAATTTAGTTGCCTAGCTTATAAATTTTTGACGCGGCCAACCCTTTGTATAAATTTAAATTTCCCGCTGCACAACTGACTGAAGATGTTGCTCGCCAATGCCGTAAGGGCGCGCCACTAGCCAAGCTTAAGCGCCAGAGAATACCATCACTATTAATAAACCTAATAATGTATTGAAGAATTAATAATTATTCAATTTTAAATTGGAAAGAACTACCGTGGCTACCTCCTTAATTACGCATTTATAATTACCATGATTGAGATGATGAAGATTTTTATGATTATGCGAAAAGAAACATCTTATTTAAGTCTGGGCCTGGAAGCAACAGACTTACAGGCACACATAATAGGTATCCAGGCCTGTATTCGACTAATGAGAGAAGGGAGCCAAGGGGCCGAACCTTCGCAATCATTATAGGAGACCAGGCAGTAACAAACGCTTTAGAACAGTCTGACATTAGATTCTACAAAACTGCTGAGGATCACGCAGACCTAGCCAAAGAGGCCGACTATCATAGAATATGGGCAAGCATGGTGCTGCAAGAAGGGTAATCCAACTTGCAATAAAAGACGTCAGCAACAGACTCATAGGCCGAGAACCAACATGCTGTGTCAGCAATAAAACTTTAACCAAATTTTAGATGTATCTCAAATGTAGGTTTGACTATGTAGAAGTTAAAGGCCTCAAGTCATCTTGCCTTGGAACACAAGTACTTGTGTTCCAGAAGGCTCCAATCTTGAATCACTCTTGTTTTTGGCTGCTGTCAACAGTCTGACTTGCAATATTAAAAATGCAAGGGGATTATTGACACCTTTAATGGTGAACAACTTTAAAGGTTACCTCAGCAAAGGGATCGAGGAGTAATTTTTGACCCGACTCTATTGTTAGCACTCTCTCGATTTATTGTTACAACCACCAAGGAGCTACGTGTTGAAGTGAGTCTCCAGCTTTTTGAGAGCTTAGTTTTGTCAATCTTGGAATTATGAGGAAGAAGAAGAAACTATTCTTCGCATTCATTTCTGCGAAGGATTCAATCAGACCAAGGGGAGGCAAATACTAGATTCCTAGAAGCAACAGAACTGATTATGTAGGTATAAATCTATAGGACTGCAACAGAGTACACCGCAGTGTAGGAAACTAACAAGGTACCACCCAGCGAAGAACTGTGAATGGGGCACGGAGCCCCAGGAACACGATCAGGAACTATTTTTATGAGCTAATGGTCATCAAAAATTTCTTCGCTGACAAGAAAAAACATTTCTTTTATACTTTGGCTCATAGAGTGTACAAGGTGTCCCAAATTCGAGGGTGACCATTGGAACCTCGGAAACCGTAAGAGTTACAGGGTCGGTTAAATGGAGGCAAAGTTGCACAATTTGGAGCTTAATAAAATGACGTTTAAGATATTTTAAAATTCAGGATACTTCTGGAGTTATCCGTAAAAAACCGAAATTTGTCAAAATCGTTTTTACCTTCTACCGACTTTATTTAAAAAGATATCGGGAGACTAAAAACAGTTTTTCATTGCTGCTTTTTATGTATTACAACATGACGTAAAAAAAAATTAGTCCGACGTTTAATTTTTTTTTCGATCATCATCAACTTTATTTTTTCTTATGGACACTATATTGGATTTTCTCATTTTTAAAAAGTATTTTTAATTGCCTTTAAAATGAGGTATCGCACTTGCATGTCCGATTACTCCTTCTAGTGATTGCTTCCCTTAAGAACTCCATGAGTGCAAGAGAAAAAGAAAATGTATCCTTTCATTTTATTAAGTTTAACCGACTAATGTCATTTTATCATGGCTTTCTATATAAATTTTAAAAAATCAAAATATTAGGTTAGGAAAGGATACAATTTCATTGAATTAGTTTAAAAAAAGCTATATCAAATACAGAGATATATTATAGCTTCAGTTTATATAAAATCAATTTATTTGGAAATCCCATTGATATATCTTTTTCTCTTGCACTCATAGAGTTCTTATGGGAAGTACTAGAAAGAGTAATCGGACATGCAAGTGTGATACCTTATTTTAAAGGCAATTAAAAATTCTTTTTAAAAGTGAGAACATTTAATATGGCGCCCCTAAGAAAAAATAAAGTTCGAAAAAAAACGAAACGACGGATTAATTTTTTTTTTGCGTCATGTTATAGAGCATAAAAAGTGGCAATGAAAAACTGTTTTTAATTTTGCGATATCTCTTTAAATAAAGTCATTCTGCGACTGAACCAATGACAAATAACACAGTTTGGTTTAATAGCAAACTATAACTTGGCATGCGTCAATTGATATGTACACCATTTTTGTCACCTGTCAAAACTGTCATCATAGTTGACACAACGGTTTTTTTTGACGTAACTCCCTGCAAAATTTACAATGATTTTTCAAATAATTCAAATGACTGTGAAAGGTACGCGATGGTCGCATCGCAAACATGATGCCCTCTTACCTCGTATTTCTTACACCGATAGAATAATGTTTCTCTGGGATCCTGTAATTATTTTCTAATATGTTTGACGCCATCTGATGGAGGTTTTGTAAATTTAAATCTTAATAGTGTATATTATTTCTTTTTTTTTTAAGAAATCATCTTCTCTTTATAGAGCTGCTGATCAGTCAATGTAACAAAGTGCCCTGCTAATCTAAGTTCAGTTACAAAAGGCTATTCGGTTCAATTCAAAAGAGAAAGTACCTAGCGAGTTCATGTTTTAGGTCGCATTGGATGGCACTTACCATAGCCGGCGAGGGTTTATTTTATCTGAAATATACTAGTTCCGCTATTAAATTGTCAAATATTTAATTTTCCCGCTGTATTTCGGTGGTGTTGCTTGCTCCTATCATCGTGATGAACCGTCGGTTTTAACTTTTTCTCATATACTTTTAATTATTATTAGCATTGACCGTACGCCAGTGGTATTAAGAACCCAAGCTATTTAAAGTAAAAACTGCACGGTCATGCTAGAAACGTGGCCAAAAAAAATATGGAAGTAAAACACAGGATGAATCGAATCTATCGCCCATTCTATTACGAACGCCGCACCATTTTTGGTATCGCTTTGATTATGTGCATTGAAATCACCCATTGAAACCGAAATTCAATTGAGCGGTTTTCAATGGTTGAACGATTAAACTGTGGCAACCAAATACTTTGGGATTTTTTTCTTCAATTATTGATAGACTTAGTCAGCCAAAGAAACGGTTACACGAATTCTCCCAAATGATTTATTTATTTGTACATTATCGATTGATGAGAATTTGTTCTTCAACCAACAAAAAATCTTCCCCAAAAAATATTCTGGCCACTGCGGTACCGGATGCTGCCTGGAAGTTTTTCTTTTTAAATTGCCTTGACAGCCAGAGTGACAGAAAATTGAAATGTCGAATCGTGATTTTAGAATACCAGCCTGGGCTTGGAGGCTTTTTAGAATCCCAGCCCGGGCTGGGATTCTCGATTATTGCTGGGACACGATTACTCGATATGACTGATTCTAAATAAAATTTTCAGTCGTGAGTGTTTTTATTGTTTACCAATAATAGTCATACCAGGTTTTCATTAGTATATCAAGAAGCTTTCTTAAACACAACAACTAATAGATTTAATTCGACCCTATTTTCCACAACCTTCTGTTAATAATAGAGGCAGAGGAAGTAGAGTTACCATTGAATGGACAGTTTTAGTATGTTAAGATTTTATGCCACAGATTGTTACCAAAGAAGTATTTGACAAGATTTTAAATTTGGAATTAGCGAAACTACTACAAGTCGTTGGATTCATAAAATTACTGAAATTATTGACAATCACCTTGCAATTTTTCAAATATAAGAGATGAGAGACAAATTAATAAATTAACATTTATAGAGAGATCCAATTTCTCTTGTGTTATAGGTCCTATTAATTGCACCCATGTTGCCATATGTGGGGTATAAACGCAAAACGCGACATATCCATTTTTCAACGAAAATGACCTTCATGTGCACCCAGAAAGTGTATAAATTTCCCTATCTGCCACTAATATATTTGCCTGCAAACCACGACATTTACGCTTATAAACGCTCGTTAAAAATTTCGGTTAAACGCAAAATGCGACATCGCAACCTGCATTTGAGATTCAAAATGCGACGTTGTCCACACGACCAACCAGCCAGCAGCTTACTAACACCTGATAAATCGTATGTTTTGGTATAAACGTATTATTATTTTTTTCTTTACAAGCATGCAAGCACGAGGGTGAAATTTGTTGATATTCTGTGCGTGTGTTTTCATAATTATTATAAATATAATGGCCGATAACAACAAGAAACTCTTGCCGGATACCCAAAATCGAGCTCGAAAAAGATCTTTTCAACCACAAGAATGGAAAAGGGAAAAAGCTAAAGTAGCAAGGTAAGCTAAGACCAAGTATAAAAATAAATAAATAGTTAACTAAGAAACGTAATAAATGTTTACAATACGTTAAATGACTGTGATATTAATATTTTTCTCATAAATATTTGCCCTTTTAATAATATTTAAAAATGTTGCTGAAGTTTTTGTTTAATTCTTTGCCGAGTTTTTATTGTTTGAGAAATAATTAAAATTGCTTAAATTATTAATAATGTAATGCATATTTTCTACAACTATTCCAACCTATAGAAACAAATTCATAAAAAAAATCGAGCAATCGTCAAAGCTATTTCAAGCTGAGCTTATTTTTTTTTTTGTTTCAGATATTCACCTAAATCTTTACCAGAATTTCCCAAATGTGGACATAGGGAAAGTAATGGACCATTTCTATGCTGGCATCTTACCATGAACGATATGAAGGAGTTTCATAGAAGTTTTTATTCAAGCAAGAAGAAAGCTGACCAAGATGCATTTCTTTTAAGTTATTGCTCAGGATCCACGCCTGCAAGAAAAAGAAGTAGAGGGCGTGCTGCTAGTAAGCCAAAAGCAGTGTCTTTAACCTATAAGGTACGACAGCAAGACGGTAAAGCAGTTCAAGTATGTAGGGAGGCATTTCTGGGTATCTTAGGAGTGAAAAAGGACAGAATATTGCGCCTGGTGAAAAAGTTTATAAACACAGAAACAGTGCCAAAGGAGAATCGTGGCGGTGATCGTGTTATGGGGAAAAACGATCACAAAAAGGTTTGCATGAAGACATTCATTGAATCATTAAGGTGCACCGAAAGTCACTATTGCCGCTCTGATAGTCCACATCGTGTTTATTTGCCTTGTGACTTAAACATAAAAAAACTATGGAATGTCTACAACGAACAAGCTGAGCCTGATCAAAAAGTGAAGCAGTGCTACTTTCGAAAACATTTTAATAGGAAATACAATGTTGGATTCAGAACACCTCAAACAGATCTTTGTTCAACCTGTTTCAATATAAAGAAAAAATTAGGAGATGCACGGATCCTAAGGAAAAGCAGTCATTTATTACAAATCACAGAGTCCATACTCTTCAAGCCAAAAGCTTCTTTGCTTTTCTCAAACAAAACTCCGATGAAGTAGTAAATATTTCTTTTGACTGTCAAAAAAATTTACCCCTACCGAAATTACCCGATCAGCAGGCCTATTTTTTAATGCAAATTAACTTTTTTAATTTTGGAGTTGTCATAGGAAGTTCAAAATCACCATTAACAAAAGAAAACGTAAGGTGTTATACATGGACAGAAGTCGAAAGACCCAAGAGCTCCAATGAGATTGCATCTGCTATTCATCATACTCTAAGTACGTATGAGTTTAAAGCTACTAACAAAATCATCTGCAAAAAATTGAAGACAGATTTAGCTAATTTCTGACTTTCGGAAGAAAATCTTATTCTTAGATGATTTATTATATTGTCGAGAGACCTATAATAAATTGAAATTAGCCAAAACTTTTGTGCCTCATTTTTTATCAAGGTGAATTTAAGAACGTTTCTTCGTGTACTGCGGAAGTGGAAGCTTCAACCACATATTCTTTAAGTCTTATACTTTCTGTTTTTTTACGTTTTGAACAATTTTTTTGGGGAGGCTAATTTCATTTAAAGGGGGCTAAGCCCCCCCTAGCCCCCCCCTAACTCCGCCCATGTTGGGATTATTTGCATTTGGAAACATCAAACATAAAGCGAAAATCAGTTCGTTCCTTAAGAATTCCAAATAACGTTGACCTGTTAAGGTACCTTCGAAGAAAAATGGACCTATGACTCTGTCATTGATAATGCCGGCCCAAACATTCACAGATTGAGGATATTGGGTATGAGCTTCAATCACCCAATTTGGATTGGAGGAAGACCAGTAACGGCAGTTCTGTCTGTTCACTATACCATTGAGACAGAAGGTCGACTCGTCAGAAAAAATTATTCTACGAGTAAAAAGACGGTCGTTATGGCAGACATTCATTATAGTTTCGCAAAACTCTAATCGACGATCTGTATCATCTTCGTTAAGTTCGTGGATTAATTTTAATTTATAGGGATGATATTTTGCCTTTTTCAAAATTCTTCTTAAAGATGTTTTTCCAACATCGTTATCTAGTGCTGCCTGTCTAGTCGGTATATGAGGATTTTCTTCAACAACATTTAACTTCTTTTCCTCGGAAATTGAGGGACCACCCGATCTGGGTCGATCTCTGAATTCTAAATCTAATTCCCTAAATTTTCTTTCTAGTTTGCTAACGGTAGACTGAGATATTGTCTTATCAGGATACTTGGTATTAAACATTTCACAAGCCTGGTGTTGGGTCCTAATGCGATCACCACATCCTATCATAATTAGTATTTCTATTCTCTTAGTTTCACTTAACTTATTCATCTTTTCAGGCAATATTAAATTTTACAATAAACAAGGAGCAACAAATATCAAGACTGCTTGATACCTGTCACTTCAAAAAATGATGACAACATCATTGCAACAATGGATGAAAAAACACAAAAAACAAGGTTACCTTAGTAAGAGTGTTACATAGTTGCATGAATTATTGTATGTTCAGAAATTCAACCGTAAATTTCTCAGTACCTGTTGACACTAGCTAGTTAGGACATTGTACATGAAATATCTCTAGAATTTTCTGTTCTTTAAGAATACAGAATAAAAAATAGGTATTTCCATTTCAAAAATTGAAGTTGATGGTCGTAACTTATTTTTGGACCACCCTGTATATATAAAATTATAGTAAGAAAACCCGCAGTTAAAAATAAAAATCGACGTGTCCGAGCACGAATATACCCCTGAATTTTAAATGAATTTATTCCGGACTTTTGGCTCTCACTGTATATTTTACTACACAATCTAATTCCTTTCTAACAATCTCCATTTCTCTCTTTCATAACAATTCCAGTTGGCATAACCACGAAACACAAAAGAAATATTTCCCATTATACAATACAGCGTTTTTTTCATATATTATAGCGTAGAGTCGTCGCAACAAAAACCTGATTTAATTCTGTCAGGGAGTACGCTATACATTGTGTTCAGTCAGTGTCGAAAACGAATAAAATTACCATCGGTGGTACTGGATGGAATAAAGCTGGGAAAAATATTATTTACCGGTTTCTAAACTGTAATTACAAATTAATTAGACACGCAATGGTCGGATTTTCAAACCGCAGACCATTGGCGCACAGGAAACGAGGAGCTTGAAATTGATTTTTTAAAGCTTCTAGTTTGGAGGTTCTTTGCTTTATTTTATTAATTAAAAGAGCTTCAAATAATCACAACTTTTGTATCTTAGTGATGAAACGGTGTTGCGATTACGTTTACACCGAAACTAAATTCATCAAAAATGTACCTTGCATAGAATATATTTTTTTAATTTCTCCAGACTCCAGACAAAAATTACAATTAACTGCCTGGAAATTCAGCCATTTTAAGTTACTTACTTTTAAATTTTCCAAGCTGTTTGTCCTTTTGATGTCATATTTTATGTATCTCAAGAATTTAAAGTAACGTTTTATCGCATTCAGCAGGCATTCCAAGTCAATTTTATATATGCCAGAAATTTCAAATAATTTTTATGTGTTTCAGGCGTTAGAAATTAATTTTTGATTTTATTCCAGGCATTTACGTCATTTTTTGACTTCCAGGGCTTCTTCTTAGTCATATCTTCTTATTCCTGAAGAGTTGTGCCGTCATGTCTATGAACACTGATGGGTCGATTGTCTCCACTGCTGTCGATCTTCTGCTATATTTTTCTGCAAGGCTTGCCCTGTAATTTCTTTAATTTGGTCTATCCACCGTGATGGGGATCTTTCTCTTGATCTTTTACCTTCTCCTTTGCCCTGCACGATAAGTTTTTCTAGATTGTCTTTGTCTCTCCTGGTGATGTGTCCGAAGTAACCCAGAATGCGGCGTCGGCAGCTGGAGGACAATCGATCGGTGATTCCTAATTCGTTTAATATCGACACATTGGTCCGGTGTGCAGTCCAGGGTATGCGAAGCATCCTCCGCCAGCACCACATTTCAAAAGCATCTATTCGGTGCCTGTCGCTCGACTTTATTGTCCAGGATTCGGAACCATACGAAAAAATCGAAAACACTAGGGTGTTTAGGGTGTAGTTTGACATTGCTGTCCTCGCTAATGCTATCCGCCTTCTTATTTCTGTTTCACACCCTCCCTTGCTGTTTATTAGGGACTCTAAGTAGATGAATTCATCTACTACTTCAATTCTATTTTGCAGATTTCTTAACTATATGGTGTTACTCCTATCAATGACCATTAACTTGGTCTTGTCTAGATTTATTTCGAGACCTAGAGCTCGGCTTTCATTAGCGACCTGATCAATAAGGGTAACCATCTCATCTTCATCTCTTGTTATTAGGGTAGTGTCGTCCGCGTATCTGAGATTACATATCTTACACACCTCCTTCAAAATTTTCCAGGGCTCGTCTCATTATGAATTCACCGTAGGCATTGAAGAGTCTCGGTGATAGGATACATCCTATGTATTTTGAAAATGTTTGATCTTTTATTGTCGAGACTAACTATGACATTGGTATTTTCATATAGGTTGGTTATTAAAGATATGAAATGCGGAGGAACTCCCATTTCTTTCAATACGTTCCAGAGACTACTCCATCGAACACTGTCGAAAGCCTTTTTGTAATCTATAAAGCACAAGAGCATGGGGGTATTGAACTCAGGGCATGAATCCAGGGCAAGGCGAGTGAAAAAGAGCATGACGAAAAGACAAAATTCATAGTTACTTCCAGGAATTTACCTCAAATTCCTGTAACTAACTTAAAATGCCTGGAGTAAAATTGAAAATTATTTAAGAAATGTGTCAATTACCGACCTCAAAATACCTCCAAGGATCGAAAAATTTGATCCAAATTAAAAATTAGCAAAAAAGTCAGTTTTGATCATTAATATTCTTGTACTGTGTCAAAAAAAAATGGGGAATTTTTACCATCATCTTTGGCAGCCTGTAAAATATGTTTCAATTAAGATATCAACTTGAAATATATTTTAAAATATAAAATGACGTTTTCTTAACGATCTAGTAAAACTTTGGGCAAATGTGGACCATTTTTAAAGGAGTTGCGGACTTTTTTGTTCTAACGGTCCGAAAAAAATAGGAAAATTTTTACTATTATCTTCGACAGCCCGTAGAACATTTTTCAATTAGAATATCAACTTGAAATATATTTAAAAACATAAAATGACGTTTTCTCAATGATTTAGTGGAACTTTGGGCAAATTTGGACCATTTTTAAAGGTGTTTCGGACTTTTTGTACTAAGGGTCCGAAAAAATAGGAAAATTTTTATCATCATCTTCGACAGCCTGTAAAATATTTTTCAATTAGGATATCAACTTGAAATACATTTACAAATATAAAATGACGTTTTCTTACTGATGGAACTTTGGGCAAATTTGGACCATTTTTAAAGGTGTTGCGGACTTTTTTGTACTAAAGGTCCGAAAAAATGGGAAAATTTTTATCATCATCTTCGATAGCCTGTTAAAATATTTTTCAATTAGGATATCATTTTAAAATATATTTAAAAACATAAAATGATGTTTTCCTAACGATCTAGTGGAACTTTGGGCAAATTTAGACCATTTTTAAAGGAGTTACGGACTTTTTTGTACTAAGGATCCGAAAAAATGAGAAAATTTTTATCATCATCTTCGACAGCCTGTTAAATTATTTTTCAATTAGGATATCAACTTGAAATACATTTACAAATATAAAATGACGTTTTCTCAATGATTTAGTGGAACTTTGGACAAATTTGGACCATTTTTAAAGGTGTTGCGGACTTTTTTTGTACTAAGGGTCCGAAAAAATAGGAAAATTTTTACCATCATCTTCGATAGCCTGTTAAAATATTTTTCAATTAGGATATCAACTTGAAATACATTTACAAATATAAAATGACGTTTTCTTAATGATTTAGTGGAACTTTGGGCAAATTTGAACCATTTTTAAAGGTGTTGCGGACTTTTTTGTACTAAGGGTCCGACAAAATAGGAAAATTTTACCATAATCTTCGATGGCCTTGTAAAATATTTTTCAATTAGAATGTTCACTTGAAATATATTTAAAAATATAAAATGGTATTTGCCCAACGATCTAGTAAAACTTTGGGCAAATCTGGACCATTTTTAAAGGAGTTCCGGACTTTTTTTGTACTAAGGGTCCGAAAAAATAGGAAAATTTTTACCATCATCTTCGATAGCCTGTTAAAATATTTTTCAATTAGGATATCAACTTGAAATACATTTACAAATATAAAATGAGGTTTTCTTAATGATCTAGTAAAACTTTGGGCAAATCTTGACCATTTTTAAAGGTGTTGCGGACTTTTTTGTACTAAGGGTCCGAAAAAATGAGAAAATTTTTACCATCATCTTCGATAGCCTGTTAACATATTTTTCAATTAGGATATCAACTTGAAATACATTTACAAATGTAAAATGACGTTTTCTTAATGATTTAGTGGAACTTTGGACAAATTTGGACCATTTTTAAAGGTGTTGCGGACTTTTTTGTACTAAGGGTCCGACAAAATAGGAAAATTTTACCATAATCTTCGATGGCCTTGTAAAATATTTTTCAATTAGAATGTTCACTTGAAATATATTTAAAAATATAAAATGGTATTTGCCCAACGATCTAGTAAAACTTTGGGCAAATCTGGACCATTTTTAAAGGAGTTCCGGACTTTTTTTGTACTAAGGGTCCGAAAAAATAGGAAAATTTTTACCATCATCTTCGATAGCCTGTTAAAATATTTTTCAATTAGGATATCAACTTGAAATACATTTACAAATATAAAATGAGGTTTTCTTAATGATTTAGTGGAACTTTGGGCAAATTTGGACCATTTTTAAAAGTGTTGCGGACTTTTTTGTACTAAGGGTCCGAAAAAATGAGAAAAAAATTTTACCATCATCTTCGATAGCTTGTAAAATATTTTTCAATTAGAATGTTCACTTGAAATATATTTAAAAATATAAGATGACGTTTTTTCAATGATTTAGTGGAACTTTGGGCAAATTTGGACCATTTTTAAAGGAGTTGCGGACTTTTTGTACTAAGGGTCCGAAAAAATAGGAAAAATTTTACCGTCATCTTCGATAGCCTGTTAAAATATTTTTCAATTAGGATATCATTTTAAAATATATTTAAAAACATAAAATGACGTTTTCGTAACGATCTAGTGGAACTTTGGGCAAATTTGGACCATTTTTAAAGTAGTTGCGGACTTTTTTGTACTAAGGGTCCAAAAAAATGGGAAAATTTTTACCATCATCTTCGATAGCCTGTAAAATATTTTTCAATTAGGATATCAACTTGAAATATATTTACAAACATAAAATGACGTTTTCTTAATGATCTAGTGGAACTTTGGGCAAATTTGGACCATTTTTAAGGGAGGTACGGCCGTTTTTGTTAGAACCTTAGATTCTAAAAAAAGTGGAAATTTTTACCCTAATGTTTGACAGCATGTAATAAATTTTGCAACTAAAATATCAATTTCAAATATCTTTAAACCCATAAAATAAAGTTTTCCGAACAATTTAGTTGAACTTAGTGCTGCCATCTCCTCAACGTGGAGAATCTTTGAAATTTTGGAAATAATGCAGCACTAGGATTAATCCCTGCTTCACTACCACCTGAATCGTGACTCAATAATTGTGAAAATTGACGTCTGGTGACTTCTTATTAGTCACCATTGGCGTTAACACTTTATTCTTATTAAATTCAGTAATAATGCCCCAATAGAACCATAATTCCCTAAAAATTAGCGAAATATAAAAAAACTAAAGCGTTTTATATATGTCAGAACAAAAAAACAATAAAAATATACCGGTATTATTATTTGTTTATCAACCATTACCATTTTTATTGTTGGGGACCTCATTTAAAAGTTAAATGAGTCAGTTTATGCCGCTTGCATTATTCATGAGGAAATTTCGGGTATGTATATGCGTACACCTTGTCGTATATCGGTGAGTTTAATACACTTTTATCACAAACGAACAGAAAAAAATCAACACCATTACATACGTGCCGAAATTTTGAAAATATGCTTTTATTTTTATCACTAATTCTGTTTTACCTGATAAAACTATTTTTTTATTACGCAGGGTGACCGAAACGCACAAAGAAATTACAGAAAAACTCTACTATGTTCCTGCGAATTTTTCCAGAAAGATTCTTCGCCTTGCTTGTCTTCGATTGGCCACCCTGTATGTATGTCTAACAGTACTTATTAATTGGTACGTTTGTTTGGTAATAACTCGATTTTACACTATATGATGGCTCTCAACAGATGGCTGGTACCATCTGCCGCGTGTATGTATGATTGAGTGTTTAAAACGCCGTGCATAGACGAGATATATAATGTATTTAGAAACCGTTTAGTTGTCATGAGTGAAAATCCGGAATGTCTCAAATAAAGGTACAAGACTGACACATTTTCCAACGTATAAACCCATCGGAGGCCGAAGGATCATTGATGTGGTATTTCTATGATATCAAAGTCATTCTCGAAACACACATCCATGCTATCAGGTCTTTTTTTACTAATTTGGTACCATTCGTTTACCACATAAACAAAAAAATTGAACAAGGTCTCGAGACATTCTGAGCGCTCTCAATATGTCGTAGTTAAATCTGACAGTAGAGGTGTAGTGCCTCAAGTTGTTAGACAATGCTTTTCTGATAGTAATTACTCTTTTTGCGGATGATTTAAAAATATATAACCCTATTAAAAGTCCATCAGATATTTCTAACTTTGTACATTACTGTACTTTGAACAAATCATTTATTAATCCAGGAAAATGTCACTGTATGTTTTGCTCAAAGTAATTATCGCAAATACAGGACAAATATGATGTTTATATTGATGGAACTAAATTAAATTATGTGGATTGTATTAGGGATTTGGTTGTAGCCTTGGATTCCAGACTGTTGTTTGACTTACATCAAGAGAATTATGTTCAAAAAGCGATTAAAAATATAGGATTATATCTCGGATAACTATCGATTTTACTAATATTAAATAAACAATTTTATTATATGATTCGTTGGCAAGGCCTATCCTTGAATATGCAATAGTTGTTGGGAATCCGATGTATCACAAATTTATGGATCAGTTGGAAAGGGTACAACGTAAATTTGTAATTACTCGAAATTTCAGGTTTAATCGACCTAAACATTTTTTCAGTTGTAGTAAAAAGTTACAATTTTAAGGTAAAAAGTCTTTTGAAAAACGTAGATTTTTTTTTTATTTAATTTTTTTATATAGGATTATTAATAATGAAATTGACTCTTTTTTCTGTTTATAAAACTTATATATTACTACTACTAATATTCTACATAACAAGCAATCTCTTAATATTTCCAGATACTCTTTCACCTATTTATCAAACTCTCCAATATTTAGAAGTGTTAGAAATTGTAATATATTCCAACGAAGACTTATTCATTTTATTAGTTTTATTCCTTTCCTTTTTAGATAACCAGAGCATTATTATAGGTTCATACTATGAATTGATAAATTTTGTACCTGCTTCCATATTGATTGTTATTTGAGGATTTTAAATTAAGTCAAATGTTATTATAATTCCTGTTTGTTATTTGTTAATTGGTTAGTATTCATCTCTGCTTTTCGTTTTATTTAAGTAAATAATTAAAAAATAGGGAAGAGGCACTTGTACCACCATGTCCAATTGCAACACACGGGGATGATCTGAGTTAATTTGTTTAGACGCCAGTAAAATTTCAATAATTTCTAATAACCCAACTATCAAATTCCACTGTCACCAATGTGTCAAAAAAAGAATAACTTACCAAATGAGGACATACAACATAGAGTGGCGTTGCGATTTTCTGTTACAAATTTTAAATGATAATAAGTACGTCCCTGTTCGCCTTTAAAAATTATTTAAGTATTGACAGATAAAGCATGTGTTAACTGTCAATTGTCAATAATTCTACGGGTCATCTGCAACAGGTCCGCACTAAGTTACTATTTTCAAAATAATAATTTTGTAGTATAGATTTTGGTTAGATCCACAACTCACAGTAAGTAGTCAATACATCTATCTATTTTGAAGGTTAAGAAGTTAGGTTATATTACTCTGAGACCAGCACTGGATTTGTCCTATTTTCAAAAAATCACAACTGGTAAGTAAATATAATATTCTCTTTACCTCATTAAGTTCTTATTAGCGATAGCATGAACTGGATTGCTGCTCTACTAAACCTCATCAGGTTTCCACAATAGTCCCTTTAGAACTATTTAACCACAACCAGTACTTAACCACAAAGAAATGTAACGCTCAGGCGTTTGTTATACATCGGTGGTACTGCCAAAGCCTCAATATATATATATATAGATATATATTTACTAGATATATATATAGGTACGAACGCGGGTAAAAGGTGAACGTTCTACGGGTACTGGGCCGATTTTACGAGAGGAGTTCCTATTGCCGCGCTGGTATCTAATAAATAATTTATGGCTGATGAACCGTGCAGACTATCCGGTCCTGGTAGTGCACGCCGCTATATTCATGTCTATATTTTTTTAATGTTGTAAACACGTAGAAAGTGGTACTGCTGCCCTGCTACTTCTGAATATTATTAAAAAATAAAATAATAAATTTAATGTTGATTCTCTCCGTTAAAATGTCATCGGATAAAAGGGGGCCACGCCAAGTCGAGACCATTGTCCGTCATTGTTACGAGCAAGAGGAAGAAGACAGATAGCAGAAACGTGCCCGAGATCTAATCGGTTGATGCTTAGATCTTAAAAAGGAACAACAACGGAACGAGAGTCAGGGGATTTTGACGGGTTGGTACTCGATGGCGGAATTCTTAAGAAAAAAGGACTGAAACTGGAAATCCGTAAGTGGTACCCAGGGTTCTATAAAACTGGTAATAGAATAAATGGAATGTGGTGAGCAGTGGTGATGAATAGGGTGAGCCTCAGTATTAGGAGCGTGAAGGCTAGATTAGGAGCAAAATTTCAAAGTTTCAGTGTTTTTTTTTCTAATACCACCCTGGAATTATTTATTTTATTTTTTAGTTAACTTATTAAAAAACGTGTTTATATTAAAAAAAAAATAATTTAAATATTAATCTCTGTCTGAGACATGACTTTGGCCATAAGTTGTTCTCTCTCGTACTCATTGTGGCACTGTAGCAATTTCTCATTTGCCTAAGAATTTTGAATGAGACAAAGATAATCTTATAGCAAAAATAATATTTAGGAGAGACATAGGTATAAATTATTCTTTGTAAATTATGTTTTATTTCGAAAAAAATTTGTCAGGTGTTCCAAAAAAGAATCCAGAACCAAAAACAAAATAGTATCTGTGAACATGTTTCTCTCACTAATAGATATCTTCGTCTAACTGGTTCTACTCTTCAAAAATGCATGTGGTAAATAATGAGTTAGACAAAGATGGATATTGGGTTTACCTCGATTTAAGGTTATGTATCCTTTTTTGGACCAATAGGGCGATGATAAAACTAGAATACTAGAATTCTGATCTGTCATTAATGTAAAATTTATTCTATATGGTTAACGAATCTTCAAAGGTCATTAAAATACGAAACTCTATTGCATTGAATGCTCAAAACTCGTCAATTAAATGTCAAATGTTTGAATGGTAACAGTGTTGCCAGTACTCAAAAACGTACGTGCATCTTGCTGACATAATGACGCCTCGTCATTTTTGCGATGTTTTGCAAAATTTTCTATTTCGCCGCTAAGTGGCAACATCGTAATAATTGTCATTTTCTCTTGACAGTAGACATGACAATCGTCAAACATTTATTTATTTAATAGACCTTTAGGTTTGGTCGTATAGTTTATTAGTTCAGACCAAAAATCTACCTGGAGCACAGGTGTAAACCGAACAAGAAGAAGAAGAAGAAGAAGAAGAAGAAGAAGAAGAAGAAGAAGAAGAAGAAGAAGAAGAAGAAGACATTTAAGTTATTAAATATTGATGTGGTTGATGATGATGGGTTGTGTAAGATTGGATAAGTTTCCCCAAGATATAAAAGAAACAAAATAACAAGAAAATTACGTTAATTTTGTCAAATTTAGATAGTTGGGGGCGTTACCATGCATACATACGTCACGGAAATGCGATAAATACCAAAACTTGACATTGACAGATGAAGGTTAAAATATAACTTAAGCCATATTTTAGCGAGCAAGCGCCTTACTCGGTTGCCTTACGATATTTTAAGCGTTACGTCTTCATATGGGTTGCGCTCGAATGACGTCATGTCTAACAGCTGTCAGAGTCTAAACATGAGCTACGTTTTCAGGTATATTGAGTTCGTTTTGAATACTGACTTGAATTAAATTTCGCCCTGAAAACCTTTATAAAGGGTAGACATTTGCCCAAGAGGAAATACAATAAACTTACAATACTGGCATAAACTCACTCATATTTTTTTTCCACAGAAATAAATAATAACTAATTAAAAATCAGCTTAAAAAATATCCGTGCAACCTCACCTTTACGTTCTTCACTGTATTTTTTGCAAATCTATTCGCTCTTTTGCTAATTAATTCTTTTCTGCATTTTTATTTGGTTTCAATGTCTTACCTGTCTCACATACATTAATATTAAGTAAATTAAAACTAATACTAAGAAATATAATTCTTCTTAACTCTAAAAAATATCAAAAAATTGATATCAATATTTATTGTTTATTATTGTTCATATAGCTTTCCCTTTGACATATCGAGTTTATTAACGGTCTCGGGAGACCGCTAACAAACGCTTAAAGCGCCTTATACGGTGACGTCATGACTTGATCGCGCGAATGAGATGTCTTAAAGACGCTTACTCGCTAAAATATGCCTTTAACTCAAGTAGCAATGACACATGTCAAAATTTGACATTGACAATACAAATTTAAACATGGCGGCCGCATGTCATTTCCCGCTTATACGATATACTTGTTTGATGCAATTAACGTCCTTTCACAGCGTTCATAGCGTAAAGCGATTTTTCTTAAGCAATTTACCTCTTCTAATTAATATATTTAAGTGACTGTACTGAATCTGAAAACAGGTTACGTAATGTTAAAGTCGATGACTTTCCCAAATGTCGCGTACAGGTCAAAGAACCACCACGCAACTATTGAAAATTACCGCGGTCGCCTTATTAAGAATGGGATACGGCCGATTATTATTATCATTTCCCTCACTCGCTCCAGAACCATAATTATTACTTACTTGTGAATGTGTACTATAGAATTATAATCTAAAAATAAATATACCATTCGAACGTAGAAAGTATTCGTTAGTTACCGGTTACACGAGGAGATTTTAAATCCTAATCTCTTCTTGCATAGTTACAAGGAAGTCAATTATAGTTATAAGTCTCTTCAGACATTTTGTTGTCAACTTAGTATGAATAAAAGCTTCCCAAAGGATGTCTCAGTGAACGCCTATTTGACTAAAACATCCTATTATAGCATTTATATAATATTGCGCATGCGTCGACTAAGGCTTATTTTAAAATAATAGTTGAAGCCAAGGCAAATGAAGGATGACTATTAACTACCACTGATAGGTTCCCAATAAGAACTTTTAATATTTTTTTTGCTAAGAAGTCATGACATAGTTGACAAATGACAGGTAAGTCATGACACTTTAAAAATATTCTGACATTTTGTGGCCAACTTATGCAAACCGTTACCATCCAAGTTATAGAATGTTACCGAGGACTTCCTCGTGACTTAACAATTATCAAAACCATATTCCTATTTAAGCATTAAGTTTAACACCTAATTGATAAATAACCCTCACGAAATTACAACCCATTAGCATCTGACAACAGAGTCATTTGAACTTTGAACAAAGCCAGACCAGTTTTCAGAACACTTGTAACTTAAGAGTGCATTCACCTGTGCTGTTGATGTAAACCTGTATATATACGAATTTCGTTGAATAATACAACACAACCCAAAGTCCACGGTGTTAGTTATTATTATAGTTAAAAAAAACAAACGTTGCGAAATTAGGTCTATAAAAATAAAAATAATATTTCACGTTTAAATGTTATGACATCTAATTATTTCGTATCGAAGCAGCCGGTGTTCTTAGAATATATGTTATCTAGGCACTACCATGGGTCATTGGAATTGACAGACGTTTCAAAGCATCAAAAGAACATTAAAAAAAACTAATTCACTTACCCAATGTATCTGCGGCTCCTAGTGCTGTAAACATTTAAAAAAATATAAATTTTGAAGTTCCCTGAAGTTTCCATCATACCCGGGGATGGCACCGAAAGAACACGGGGTCCAAAATAACCCGTGAATTCTTCTAGTGCCATTCACAAGTTGATGTACGTCAAACCTGAAACATTTCATGCATAACAAACCTTAGACCTAGCCTATTCAATATGCCAACGAGATGGCACATGACACATATCTCAAACGGAGTATGTCACTTGTCATGCAGTGAAACAACTCTCGCAGTAAAAGTCAAATTAACTTTTTTTTTTAATAAACCCCTTAAAAATGCATAAGGCACCATTTCTATTAAGCTACGAAACTTATAGTTGCAAAATAACCTAATAATCCTACTGGACTTGACAGAGACAACTACTGTCAAGAGTCTTTTCTAACGCGGGTCCTGTGGTAAGACGTCACCCAATTGACGAATGACAGATGTCAACAAGAATTTCAGGCAGAATTGGAGACAGCATTTCGTTCCACGAAGTTGTTCCAAAACTTCGAATTTTAGGTTACGTATTAATGTGATATTCGTGGTCAAATTATTTATTATTTTTAATCAGTTATAAATTCTTTGGCTTGTATTTGCTACTAAAATGACAGCGTGTTATAGCAATAATTAAATTAAATATTATTAAAAATCCGGTCCTGTTGCATTTAATATGTCACCCATTTAACAAATGACAGAAAACTCGTGAGTTAATTGTCATTTGTCAATGTCAATAGGGAAGCCATGATGATTTTTAACGGGGATGTACTAAGGAATTTTTTGCCAGGTTACTACTTGAAAAGAAAAACAAATAATTATTCTTTGTCAAGTTTAGCTTTATTCTAGATCAATTAGTCCAAAAGTCTGGTCGTGTCGAATTTAATACGTCACCCAGTTGACGAGTGACAGATAATCCAACAATCATGAATAGGGAAGTACTAAGGAAATTTTCAAGCTTAATTAACTGGTAGTCTTGCAGTTAATCTTAACATAATGACTGTATTCGAAAATATGTAACCTTCTAAGAACAGGTGGCATGAAATTACCGAGTTAAGTGTTACATGAGTGCGGATAACAGGTAAATGTTAACAATTTAAAACTGGCTTTCTGGTGCGAGAGTTGTAATGTCATTAGGCATATTATAGTGGGTGTTCAACGAGCTGTGAACAAGCGATAAAATCAAAGGAAATCGAGGCAAAATGGTCGGTTTTAATGAGATTTGGAGTTGTATCGCATATAAGAAATGAAACTTTTAAGCGACCGATTAAAAGTCAACGTAAATATGTATGTATGTATGTTTATAAACAGCGTACTTGAAAAGTAACCAAACCGCTTTTGGTTCGTGTAATCGTTCAAATTATTGATTTATGTGAGAAACTGGTTAAGGAGAAATTACAAATTTTAGAATTGTTCTAAAATGTTAGTTATTTATTTGGGAAAATAACTGGAAAAAGCTTTTTCAACTGTTCTGTTGTTAACTGTTTGGAAATGTATTTTTTCCAGGCAATTTACACTTTATCAGTTCAGTGAAAATAATAAATTTAATTTTTGGCACTTTGGTTAAATATCTGAGAAAGAAATCTGATTTTTTTTCCAGAGAGTTGGAAGAATCTTGTATTTCTTCCAGGTAGTTTACAGATACTGAGTGCGTCTAAGTGCCTGGAACCTGGAACAATGTAGTTACACATTTTATATATTATATATGTATATTAAAGCAGTTTTTTTATTGATTAAACTAAATTGTTCATGGATTAAAGCATGTGCCTGGAATCAAAAAAACATTAATTTTAACTGCTTTCAATTTCAAAATTATTCATTTTCTTATGTCAATTTATCAGACAGAAATAATCCTAAAATTAAAAAAAAATCTTCCAGGCAATTAAAAGCAGTTATAAAATGCCTGGAAGAAGGAAATTATTATTTTTCAAAAGTATCCAACTTCCTGGATATAAGCTGATATTACCAATTTTTTTCCAGGTATTTTTAACGTCAAGGCAGTCAAAAACGCAATTAGGAAGTAACAACTTTCCTGGAAGATTGAAAATAATATTCTTCAACAAAAAAAAGTAACAGCAGTGTACAACTGCCTGGAATAAAGATTTATTTTTTTTGTTTGAAAAAGAAAGACAGTTTTAGGCTTATTTAAGAAGATTTCGTATTCCAGTAGTTGCTCAGTCATCCCGAAGAGATTTCAAATGCTGTTCCAGATTTTTTTTAAATCTAGAAACAGTTACAACAGCTTGCAACGAGCTGAATCTTTTTTTTTAATCTCCTAGATGTAGAACGAGAGGGGTTAGACTTATTTCCCGTGTCTTCCAGCCATTTAAAAACTGTTATAATTAGTTGTAACTTAAATTGTTTATCCAGAAAATTTCCCAGTCTTCGTCAAGTTTTTCCATACATCTGAGATAATTTTTCCAGGTGTTTTTTTGATAATACTTGCCTTCCATACAGTCAAACCTAGTTAAGAACAAAAGAGTTCTTCAACTGCCTGGAAGAAATGAACATTTTCAGTTTCAATAAACAGGACCGGCCATAAAAGACTTAGAAATCCACGTCTTAAAGACTCCTTGTACCGCGATTTAGTACCTTATACCGCTACATATGCAATGCCATACAAGGAAATCCCCGATCCCCAAACAAGTACATTTTACACCTCAATATTAGTCATCTCTATACTTACCTACCTCACCTTCGAACGCGGTACCATCACATTTTTTTTGTACGAAAAAAAACCACATTTTCCTAAAGCGAACCCGTAAACCTTAAACTCGTTAGATCAGGGGCACATCATCATGGTCAAACAAAGGCACCATCGTCGTCACGGTACCGGCTGCAAAAATGGTAGTACCCACCACCGTTGCGGTGAACGCATATCATACGCGAGAACGTACACGTCCGATCGTACCGAGGGCCGTTCTCGAACTGACTTCGAACCGGTGCCGTTCGGTGTGTGTCGACAGGTAGTTGTGGTACCCCTGCCCCTGGTACCGGCGCGCGAGCAAGAGGTCTTTGCACCTGTAGTACCGTGACAGTGCTCTGATGGGCAGCTATTAGTCATACTTGCCGGAGCACACCGCTGTTGCTGGTGGTGGTTATCGGCTCGGAACGCTCGCTCCACGTCTCCCTGGATGGCACTGCTTCGGTGGAAAGGGAAATGATGACACTTTTGACTGGCTAAAGAACATACAGTACTTTCATTTCAGAACGAATCACCCTTAATAACTTCTTAGGGAGGGTTTAATTTTTTATTTGACAAAGTTGGACTTGCTATGAGGCAATCTGCCAGCACGATTTGGAGATTCGGGAAAACCGCCGGGTATGTACCCTGTTCCCCGAATCGATAATTTTCACAATTGTTATAGTTGAGATGCACTGGACGATGCATCCGGCATCATCCAGCCTTGCTACCGGCGTGAATAGGTTCAGCTACCACTGGCAAAGAGCAGGAAAGGGTTCCAAAGGATAGGAAAGGAAAAGAACGACCACGTGTTGACTGGATAAAGGATGACGCGGAAGTGATTTGACAAAGTTCGGTCAATTACCTCCTCATCTCCAGACAACCTCACTTTGATATCTCAAAAAGCCGAGCAGTAGCACCGTGGGCAAAGTGTTCACGATGCGATCGTGTGGTCTCAGGTTCGAATCCTGGCATGGGCATGGTTGTTGGTGTTTGTCTTATAAAAACAAAGCACTTGTGGTTCGGAACCCACATTAAACTGTAGGTCCTTAATAAACAACAAAATTGGGCGGCCATCGAAATACGACGCGAGTCTATTGTAATTGAGAAAGAAGAAGGAGATATCTCAAATCGGAACCCCCTTCGTGAGACACATCAATTACTAAGTTTACACGTAACATTAATTGCGAATTTGATCAAAAACGCTTTGGCATGTGCTTACACACCGGTCTTCGGAAGAGGGCTTAACGTTGACGTTAACTAGCTGTGGCAACTATGCAACTGTACTTATTTAAGTAGATTGAGTACAAATGTATCTAATAAATGAATATAATTCTTTAACTTTTGCGAAAACACGATAAAGCACACCACAACAAAATCAAAGTTAATTTTTTTTCACCCTGTCTCGGTTTTCAAATTTTTGTTAGTTGGCAGCACTGAAAATTAATGCGAATTTGGATCTTCTCTCGTATACCATGAACCTTAACGCGCATTACGGAGAGATCATCCACATATTTAAAACGTCTTAAATTAATGCGAACTAGGAACTCTAAAACGGTTTACGGGTGTCTACACAATACATGCGTTTTATCTTAATTTCGCTAATGCGCATTAACGGTTAGGTGTAAACATGGTAATTTGTACACAGGATTAAAATAACAATTAAAAATTTAAATAATTTAAGTTCACAGAATTTATTTAAGTACTTAAAAGACAACATTACCTGTAAAGTCTATTTTGAAAATCCTCAGGAATATTGACAAGAGTCCCCTAATATCTCTACATTAGCGAGTAATTCAATTTTTAAAATCATTAATATTTTCAGGTGAGGTTTTATAAACTTTTCTTTTTAAATACACCCATAGGAAAAAATCGAGTGGTGTTAAGTCTGGCGACCGTGCGGGCTATTCAGTTACACCACGCCTGCTAATCCACATCCTTGAAACCTGTTCATTAAGCCACTCTCAAACTGTCAAAGTATAGTGCGGGGCAGCTCCATTTTGTTAGAAATACAAATTATTTGTTTAATATCCCAATCTTATCCACACAAAAATATTTGGACTCAATGAACTGTTTATTACCATACATTTTTACTGGTACATAAATCGCTTCAACTTGCATCAATTTTTTCGGCAAAGTAAGATAGAAATTGTTTTGTGCCATTTAAAATAATGTGTGAGACTATCGCAGGCAACCATTTAATCTAGCAAAGTTTAGGTTAATAAAATGTCGCTTATTACCACACATTTTTGCTTACTATTCGCTTATATGTCAACCAATTTTCTTTTTTTTTGGCACTGTTAATAAACGTTTTAGTTCTGCTTACAATGATGTGTCACACGATGGGGTTTCCTTTCGAAGTAAATTAAGCTGGAGGTGAAAAGGTGATTGACAGAACTTTGTCAAATGTAAAATTAAACGTCCCCCTGTATATCTAGATTAACGTATTGTCATCAACGTTGAATATAAAAGCCACATCATGATCAACATAGTTTCTTGGAGGTTTTTCAGATAGCAAATGATATTTCACAAAAAAGTCATATAGTCACCATATAAATAAGAATGGTTTAATTGGAGTGAAGTGACTTAATTACTTTCCTAGTTTTATATACTCAAATTTAGAACTTACTTTAGTGCAGGCGTAACCTTGCTTCAGTTTGACAGCAGTCTTGTCAGTGTTGATTCAACCGTTGTTATAACGTTAATGATCGTCAAAAAGTTTTGGATTTTTACCGTTTAATCAACTACATATTGCTGTCTTTGTTATTGGAAATTTGGACAAATTAATTTTTTAACAAAGGTGCTAGGACACTGACATTTTTTTAAAGAAACTAAATGAAAGTACTTATCCTTTAAAGCACACCTTTAATCTCGAAATAATAATGGTGATGGACCCAGGCCACAATTTAAACTTAGTAGTTCAAATAGGCTGACAGTCGCCATCTTGGAAAAAAAACTTATTTTCTTTTATCAAGTTGGCATTTATACGCCATTTTGAATTTTATACCGTAAACTGAGGCTACTTGCATACACTGTCAGCACTTTCTCATGTACGGCTCCACATTGTACCTTGAAAATATTGAAGAAGTTACTTATTTAACTAGGGCTATCCATGGCTGGTACAGAAATTGGAATAATCCAACCATGGATCTCAAAAAAAAGCATTCACATATCCATACATGACATTTCGTGCATTGTATCGAATCCATTGCGCTTCTATAGGCTTTCCAACTCGTTTTGAAGATACCACATTGGGAGTTGTACTTTCTTTCCCTCTTGCTCTTCTTGGCAAAACGCTAGATGAATATAGACGATATTCCTCATGAAAGTTTGGAGGATTTTCACAAACCTTATGGGCCGTAACAGTGCGAGACATATCACTTATAGGTTCGACCTTTTTCCCATTTTATGTTTTTTTCTCAACCCCTGTTCTAGGGTGCTCTTTCAACAACTCAACCAAGCTATTGTCTATTCGTCAGAATGTAAACCAGTTGCTCTAAATCCTGACTTGGGATTCTCTACCACCTTGTGACTTGTCTCTTTCCACAATTTGTCCAGTAGGTTTGGAAATTATTCTTTACAGCCTTGGAAACGCGACTCCTGTCTTCGGTGATCGAGAATCTCTCTTTATTATCTTTTCATTGGAGCAAGTACTTATCTAAGGGGTTGAATTAAATGTATGGCGTTCGCTGGGAAGGTTGTTATGTAAATATTATTTGTACCACATGTCTCGATCGCTTTTGGTGAAAAGTGGCTTGTCAGGTTGTCACCAACGAGAACCTCTTGCTCGTTATTTTCTCTGATAGAATTGACGTTGGGCAGATAAAGCTGGAAGAACCATATTATGTCGAATAAGTTCATGTCGAACCATCCGCTCACGTATTTTGTTCCTTGTGGTCCATCTTGCGTCCAGTTAGATATCATAAACACTCAAAGCTTTATATACAATTATTGGGGAAAAAGATCTTAATCATTTAATTGATGGTATCACGGGAATGCTCTTGAACTCTTTCCACTTCTCTCTCTTTATATCCCTTGGCACCACCACCTTCCTGGATCATCAGTCATGTGCGTTTAGTCATAGTCACACAAATTTCAGCTTTTTAGTTCTCTAGTTGCTAAGCCAATATTACTAAAGAAAAATTTCATCACGATCCACTGATGCTCTGTATCTCTGTATGTTTGAAGCCATTCTGACGCTTAAATCGTTCCTTTTTATAAATGATTGTAAGAAACCAAATCCTAGCATGTTATTTTGAATGTTTAAACAGTTTTTCTTGTTTGTCAAAGAATTTTTTTTTTATTACGTCACGAATATCAAACTTTGTGAGAGGAAATCCTGAATTTGGTACAGCACACCGTTTTGGCTCCGGAGTTTCTATAAGTACGAACCATTTCTAATCTTTATTTACCTGTAACAACAGAAACCTGTAGTCCTTGCACGTAGCCTAAATTTAGGGTAACTGTGACATATGGAGGCATGACTTTTGACAAGTTAGTCTTGTTTGACATGTACAATTTCATCCTAGTAATGTTTGAACTAGTATAACCACCCTGTATATATAACCGGGCATGTAATTGGCAATAAAGGAAGTCAAGAATAGCTTTTCCCAAGCAGATTACAACCGCTATAAATTTGCACACAATGACGAAAAAAAAATGTTTTCTCTCTCTCTCTCTGATGGTCTTAAGACATGCTTAAATCGGGTTGATTTTCATAATTATGAATAAAAACGGGCATATTTTACGGTCGAGGTAGGTCCCTAGGGGTGAAAGGAAGTCGTAACTAAGGGGGTGAAGGGCATCAATTAAAACTAACCGTTTTATAGAGGGGGTTTGTATTTAATATTAAAGTATTTTAAGGTTATAAGATGTTATATACCTTATAGGAAATAATTGTTTTTATTATGACTGAACTCATTGTTCAGCGGAGCCTAATTCGTTTAAGAGGATACACCAACCTACAAGGCTTCTTAAATTCTTCATTTTCTACGTATAAAATGTTTTTACTACCCATCAATTTTTTGAGTAACCAATGCACCAACGATGCTGTTTTCTCTTTTTAGTAGAGTATACTCCTGTCTAAACAAGGATAGCAATAATTTTCTACGATTAAATTTCGACTATGTAAATCATATTATTACTTTAATTAATAAATTGCAGCCTCAAGGTTTAATCTTAGACCCTATTTTCTTTCTACTATTTATAAATGATATCGCTATCAGCAGTAAAATCTGTCTGTTTGTGGACGATACAAGTTTTACTTGATGCAACCCGGTTATTATGGTACTACATAGAACCATATCAAATGTCCTAGTCACCATTAAATCGTGGTGCGATTCTAATGTTCTGTGCCTTAACGTTAATATCCAGGTATTATGAAAACAAAATATAAACTCTTATAATAACATCAGAAACTGTACCTATTTCTTAAAATCAATCTGTCTTCTCATTAAATTGCATTTCTGAATAAACTAATTAATACTGATAATAGATATAACACAAATACATATGTACAAGTTAACTGTATATTTTTTTTAATTTTCTTAGTGTAAGAAAGACAAAACAAAATATAAATTCTAATAAAAAATCTAACCTAATTCCTGACATGATATGAATATATACAGCATAATATAAATACTATTAAATAAAATAAATAAAAAAATAAATAATAAATAAAATAAAAATTTCTTAATGCAACTTCAAAAGTTTGCATTAAGTGTTGGTTTTGGTTAGTCACATTATGGTAAAGATGTGACAAGTCAGTCGGGTTGACTCCATTAAGTGTGGAATATGAAACATAATAAAACGGATTAGGGCAATATATTGTGTATACAATATTATATCCTAAATGAATTAAAATTAATTATCCTAATGACGATTTCATAGTAGTAGCTTAGGTATATTAAATATTATTCAGTGATTTTATTTTTTGAAAATTATGAAAGATTTTACCTAATGATTCTGATTGTATATCATGAGTATAAATGAGGATATTTAAGATCTTGGTTTTTTTAGAACGTTGGAACCTTTTGTACTTCATAGCACCCATTTAGACGTCATTGAATCTGTGGCGTTTTGGTACATAGACAAGTTCTTTAAATGGCACTCCACATCGATTTATCTAAAAAATTAAGGCCTGCATGTTTTGCACTTCAGATTGGCTTCCAGGGAGTTAAACCTGACAATGTCTAGATCAGTATATTACGCCCTTTTTGAGTCGCATCTCCGATACCAATTGAGCACATTTTTAAACTACAAAAGAGATCTGATCGTTATTCACCGAAACTAAATAGTAAGACTCCCTATCTAGAATTCTTCAAAAAATATAAAATATTAACTCTTCCTTCTTTCTTCTGCAAGCATATATCATAAATTTCAGACAGCTTATATCACAACTACCCACTTAGGAATAGGGAGCAAGATCTTTATCTTCCAGCCCCATGGTCAGAGTTAGTCACAAGTTCTATACGTATAATCCAAAAAAATGATATGCAGCGAATCACTTTTTTATTAAATAATGTTAAGAGGTTATAAATATTGATTTATTTAAAGGTTTACTAATAATAGTAATATACGCTCAAGAAACTAGAATTGTAACTGAGCTGTATAGCTGCGATGTTACCACACAACCATGAGAAAAGAAAATGGCGGAGTTTTCAATATTTGATTATTAGTTTCATTGGAAAATTAAAAAAGATATTCCAAGCACACAAAGTCAAGTTCACATAGCCCTAGACTCTAGTATATTAACGTCAACTTCATGGAAGGAATGTAAGAGTACTTTAGATTAGAAAATTATTCCAGGCTTTCGAGGTGGTTCAGATTTCTGGATTAAGACTTTCAAAAAATCACCTATTAATGTTGCTGAATTTTTGAAATATTCTTGCCTGCCAAACCTATATAGAGGGCTCCAATAATTGCTACTCAAGAACCATTTAGATTTCTTAAAATCCTTAATTTTTAAGTGGTATACCCTCTTACCGCCGTCGTTACAACAGTTACTCCTAGACCGCAACTTTTCCATTACAAAAGCCGTAATTTTAATTCCAAAAAACGAAGAATTCCCAAGAAAGCTAACTATAAATATAATAATAGTCGATGGTGTGACACTTCTCTCTTCAAACGAAAACGATTAATATTTGATTCGGTTTCCGATTTAACAGGGAGAAAAAAACTCATTATTAACGGTCGGTTAAAGTGGGAAGAAGAAATCGATTTTCACGGTATTATAAATTCGCTGACATAACAATAATATGCAATAAATGGAAAATGGAGTGTTGAAATACTTAATACCGGGTATAAATATATCGAGAGTTGCTGTGTGATTTTGAATCGGATGATTTCATGAATGAATCTTCCTAGCTCTTATATCAATACGTTAATATAATAATCACTTTTTTTACTAAAAATTAAATACCCCGACCCTGTAGTTAGTCAGAAATAATGAGAATGAGAACTACTGTAAAAAGGTTTTTTCTTTTCTTTCGCTAAGCATATATTGTCAGGAAGGCACTGTGAAATTTGTTCAGGTCGTTATACATAGCGTATAATTAAAGTACATACATAAAGGTGGTTGAGTGGTTGATTATTCCTAGATATATTGAGTTTTTTTTGTTGTATGTTTGTAGGTAAAAAGAAATTAATTCGGCAATCTTGTTTTGGAGGTACATGCCACATAGATAGCTAATTATGACTATGTTAAAACTGTTTTTTGCTTATTTATCCAAGCTGCCTTGCCTAAAATTTACTATTTTAACTTAAGTCAACTTTCAGAATTTAACATTTTGAATCTAGACTACCTATATGCGTGAAAACAGTCAATTTTTAATCACAGAAGCGCGGAAAAATTCGTTGGCTCTCATCGTTGGTTTATTTTTAATCCTCCTTGATTTAAGACATATTTATCCCTAATACAGAATTGCCAAATTTAATTTTTCTAACCAAAAACAAATTGATACCTTACGCCCAATTTTTGTTTTCATATGGAAGGGCCAGGTGTAGGGAGGCACCTGTTTCGCCTCTCAGGTGCGAAATAGATAAACAAAAGTAAACTAACTTTTGACTGATTGAAAAAAATGAATGAATGAATTTACATAGCAATTCAACAAGTTTAATTAATTGTGAGAAGTTTTGTATACCTTGTTATGTATCGAATATATGGGTGTCTAAGTCCTTAAAATGGTATCACGAATAATAATATTAATGAAATAAATCATACGAAATACAAACCGCGGTGCTGCCGAATATTCGGAAGTTGGGTTAGGTAGTTTTATATTGAATTAGTTAAGGAACCAATTAGTTTAAAACCATTGTTAAAGTACTAGAAATATGCAGAGCCCAGCCATAAAAGTTCTTCAGCTTATAGTACTAGTAGTAGTAGTACCTATCAAAATAATTGGCAAGATATATTTCCAGCAAATATATGGAAAGCACTTCGTATTTTACTAACTTCTGTTGTAACTGTCGGTAATGGGTTGCTAATGTCAACTATGCTGCCGTGTTAAGAATAAGAGTCGTATCTGCATCTTTCGGCAATTTTGAGATTTCCTGATATTTTACATCATATCAAAGTTTTACATCTATTTGTTAGATCAAAATGTCGTAAAACATTCATTACCGGCCAGCAAACTATATTATTTCTTTGTCGTATGTGAAATTATGCTCACTTTGTTGCAAAAGCAAAATTGTCCAAACTGCATATTTTTAGGTATATACAGGGTGATTCAAAAGTAAGCGGCATCCTTTCAGGGGCGTAATCCTTGTATGAAAATAAGGCAAAAAGTTCATATTAATATGGGTTCGAAATTGCTTCCTAAGGGAGCTACGCCCCTTTGAATAGGACCCCTTGAAGACAATTTTTTCTCTATAACTTTAAAACCCTTTAGAATTAAATTTTGAAAATTGGTGTACTGCATAAACATTTCGTTGTGAATAAGATTCTAAATTCAAATTTTTTAAATTTTATTCAGGTGCGTCACATGCGGGGGTTGGTAAGGGTAAAACATCCCTTTTTCTTTTACTCTTTGGGTTATTGTGATTTTGTTTGAAAATTATAAAATTTTAGAGTCTTATACGTAAATAAGGTACTCTTAGTTCAATTCGATAGAGCGTACCATTTACGAGAAAATCGACTTTGAAAATTTTCTGATTGCGTATGTTTAATACATAAAATACAATAAAGTTACTGGATACGCATTTAAAACGAAGTTGGCGGTTGTTTTTTGGTTTTTGGCATTTAAATGACTGATAAATGTCATTGTAAAATACAATTTACTTTGTCAAAGTAAAATTAGTTTCATAGAGTGTTTTACAAATTACTATTTATTATTAATAAGAAGGGCATTGCCTTTGTTCAGTTTGGTACTTTGTGTTTCTAAGTTTAAAAAGCAAACATGGATTTTACGTATCAAGAACAAGCTGATATTCACATTATGTTTGAAAGAGCATTTGGTAATTATGTTGAAGCAAGACGATTGTATCATGAGGCATTTCCTAGTCGACGAGTGCCACACCGTACGGTTTTCGCAAGAGTAGATCGTAATTTAAGGGAAACAGGTAAATTCAAAAATGTGAGTAATATCGCATAATATCTACTTAAATTTTGCTTAAGGAACATTTCAAAGACAGGAAGTTGTTGGGCGACCAAGAAATGCCAGAACCCTAGCATTAGAAGAACGCGTGCTAGATCGTATTGAAAAAGATCCATCATTGAGCACTCGCATCATCGCAAATCAAGAAGGGTCCTCTCAGTCAACCGTATGGAGAATTTGCACGATATGTTACTTTACCCTTATCATATTCAACGGGTTCAGACTTTGGAAGAGCGAGATTTCCTTCCTCGTGTACTTTTCCGTAATTGGCTAGAAGAAAACCGCGTTGCTTTTGAAAATTTTGAGAATAAAATTTTATTTACTGACGAGGCTGGCTTCACAAGAAACGGAATTTTCAATTTCCACAACAACCACCTATGGACGGATGAGAATCCTTATGCTACGGTACAAAAGGCACATCAGCAGCAGTTTAGTTTAAATGTGTGGGCGGGTATAATCGATGGGCATTTAAAAGGACCTGTATTTATGCCGCAACGACTTAATGGACAAATTTACAGAATGAATTACCACAAATATTGGAAAATCTACCACTTCAATTACGAGCACAAATGTGGTTTATGCACAATGGTGCTCCCCCACATTTTAGCATTCTCGCTAGAGAACATTTAAATAATGCCTATCAAAACCGCTGGATAGGTCGTGGGGGTCCAGTGCCATCGCCACCACGGTCTTCTGACTTAAACCCCCCTTGATTTTTATTTATGGGGACACCTAAAACAACTAGTTTATTCCCGCCCTATACCCAATATTGATGTTCTCAGGCAAAGAATAGAGGAAGGATTTCAGACAATTAAAAACAATCCAAGAATTCTACCACGTGTGCACCATAATCTAATAGAAAGATTAAGAGCTTGCCGTAACGCGAATGGTAATAATTTTGAACACTTTCTATAAATTGTTAAATAAAATGTGAGTAAAAAGTGTCTTTTTTGTCGATCGTAATGCGAATTAATTTTCATCAATAAACATACGCAATCAGAACATTTTCAAAGTCGCTTTTCTCGTAAATGGTACGCTCTATCGAATTGAACTAAGAGTACCTTTTTTACGTATAAGACTCTAAAATCTTATAATTTTCAAACAAAATCACAATAACCTGAAGAGTAAAAGAAAAAGGAATGTTTTTACCCTTACCAACCCCGCATGTGACGCTCCTGAATAAGATTTGAATTTAGAATCTTATTCACAACGAAATGTTTATGCAGTACATCAATTTTCAAAATTTAATTCTAAAGGGTTTTAAAGTTATAGAGAAAAAATTGTCTTCAAGGGGTCCTATTCAAAGGGCGTAGCTCCCTTAGGAAGCAATTTCGGACCCATATTAATATGAACTTTTTGCCTTATTTTCATACAAGGATTACGCCCCTGAAAGGATTCCGCTTACTTTTGAATCACCCTGTATGTCGTATTTGCAGTTCAAATACGACAAATAAACCTAACATAGCGTACATGCGACATATTTACTTAACAATGAAGTAGATACGTCAAATTTATTTAACACCGGAAAAAGGTTGTTCAAAAAGCTAACTCGTCCAAAGTAAAATTAATTGAAATGAAAATTAACAATTTTTTTAATTGGGAAGACAAAACTTCTGAGTATAAATTAAGCAGAATAAATCCTCGGCCATATTTAAACAATACGGTGCAGGTTGATTTTGAAAGACGAAATCAGTCATTGTCGTACAAATGCAAATTTAATGAACAAGAGGCTATAGCATTAAATTTTGTAGTAGCAAAGCACCAAAAGAATAGTTTGGAAAAGCCTAAATGCAAGAACGACTTTCGTGGCATAAGTCAAAATAGGAAGGACACTCTTATAAAATGACTTGGTGGAATTATTCCCACTACCAGAATGAACTTTTGGAATAATTTGCCAGTATCCGAACATCCTGTGAATGCAGATGAATAAATTATTAATCATAATTAAAATTTCAGTTGACATAATATTGCTGTGTATTTATTGGATAAGTTAGAGTGTTCGTTTTAGTTACAAATACGAATAATATTTTTTTAGTTACGTCAAACGTTGTTTAAGTTAAACAGTTATGTTTACTATTAAGTTACAGCTCAGCGTCTCATAAGCATTAAATATATCATTTTGTAGAATCATTTATATGAAAAACTTGAAGTTATAATATAAATTTTAACCTTTGTTAAGTGTAGTTTTTCTATAGGCATGGTCACTTATGATTTGTTAAGCTAATCTTCATTACTATTTTAGTTGCTGATTGTTAGGCAAATTTGTCGTAACTAACAAAAACATGTTTTATACTCCTAATTTCTTGAAAACAAGTTTATAATTAAATTCTACGTCACAAAATGTATACATTAAGGTTAATTCAATTTCAAGGATATTAGTACTTACGATGGCAGAAGGCAAAATGCTTTTTCTCAAAATATTCAAATATGGAGATACGACTCTTATGCTTAATAGGGCAATATGTCCCAAGAAAGATTGTCAAATTTAGGATTTTTGTCCATTGAAAATAGTATTGCTAAGGGACTTTCAATTAACACAGCTCATGATGTACACGTATATCGTATATATTGCTTCGAGTCCAAGAATATATCAATCTTGCTTAGGTTGGGAGTTACTTACTAAGATAGCTTGCATTATTGCCAGACGATACAAAAAATAGTTTTAGTCCCTTAGTAATAATCTTCTAATAAAAATCACCGGAGAGATACAACGTAGTCAAATTGAGACACTAAAGAGTTTATTGATTCGAAGCTGACAACACCGGAATGAGTATGTAAATTTAGCAGCTCATGCCAATATTTTCGATTATTATCAGTATTAAGAATTGATTTTACAGTTTTACAATAAAAGTTCAGTAACTTCTTAAGACGTTACGCTTAGCGGCTTTACGAGGCATCAAGAGTATAATGCTTCCTTCCACTTATTTATTATATGTAATTAATTTTTATGCTCGATGGGTTTAGCACTAAAATTAAACATAAAATCCAGTGGAACTACCTTATAATCTTTTGGTGCACAAGTAGATCAACGCAACGTGTGATTTTATCATAGTCGCGTGTACGTTTTAGAGATTATTAGAACCTTAGAACATTTAACAATATTCAATGTTCTAAGGTAGCTACATTTGTTTAAACACCGCCGTTGCCACATTTGAAATTTTTAACATAACCGCAAACATTTTTTCTTAAAAAAAAAATTGTGTTATTGTCAGGAACTGAACTAAGGTATGCCTAATCATTTAGAAAGTATAGCAAACAAGATACAATTTATTACAGTGTTGCCAATTTAGCGGATTTGCCGCTAGATTTAGCGGAGAAAAAATAATTTTAGCGGACAGCGGAATAATTTTATAATCAAGCGGATTTTGGCCGTTTAATAAATTATATCTTTCCCATCTTACTATTCGGACCCCCAGTAAAATTGTTCATTTACTATGGCTTCTGCTGAACTCAAATTTTGGTATAGAAAATTTGAAGCCTGTACCAGAAAAATATCTGAGCTCCGCTCTCGATGCCCTAGTAATGTGTGATTAGAATATATTTTCCAATATATTTATACTGTTAAAGATTTTTTGTACTTTACCTGTAAGCACAGCAACCCCATAAAAGAAAATTTTCTACACTTAAATTGTTAAAGACTTACTTACGAAATACAATAAATGAAGACAGATTAAATGGTTTAACTCTTTTGTATGTATATCCAGAAATCTCAGTTAGTGCCGAGGAAGTACTTAACGAAATGCAGCTTAAATCGAGGAAACTTGATATTGTTATTTAGTTTTATTTGGCTTTTTTTGGTGTTTTATATAGATACCTAATTGAGTTTTGATCTTGTTTAGTCTTTTTAGGAGTCAGTTTGTTTTTGTTACTTTAGAATAATTTTTTAATGTTTTACTATCCATATATTATATTAGTATCTTTTATTTTTCTTTATTTTTGGAGCTTTTAAATTAATAAAAGCATTTCAAAAACATGATAATTATTTCTCCCTTCCTGATGAATAATACCATATCTCCGATAATAGGCCAAAAAAATTAACTAACATACACATACATACATATGTAAGTATATTGTATATTAAATGGTGATAAACCATGTTGCTCCCCCCAGGAATGAATCCTGGATACGCCACTGGCCGATACAACTAAGTTATTAGATGATCTGATGAATTTACTGATCTCACTAGTTAATAAAGTTGTTACACCAAACTCAAAATTTAATGTATTCGCCAATAAGCTGGAGGATTATATGTTACCTCGGATACCTCTTTCAAAAACAATTAAAAACTATGGTAGCAAAAGGGTTTAACGACGAAGACGACCTACGCGATCGATGTATAAGGTCCGTTGTAAGCTTAATTACCGAAATCGAAAAGTTGAGTGCCTGACAATATAGAAGTTTTAAAAAAAAATTCATTATTCTCGGTTCAAAATTTTTAAAATCATAATAAGAGAGATATTATAGACTTATTAAAATTAATAAATAAAAATAACGAATAGATCGACAATCAATGGAAAAAACTCCATTTACTTTCATGGAAAAGTATTGACAATACGCACAATTTTTGGTTCGAAGTTTTTATGTACAAGAATTCTCAAAATATTGTCGTATTTAAAGAACTGCCTCTGGTAGCCTTAGGGTTTTTATCGTTGCCGCATTCGAATGCCGAAATAGAGCGACAATTCAGCCAAATGAACATTATTAAAAATAAGTTTAGAAATCGCATGAAACTTCCATTACTTAATTTAATTCTCGCCATTGGTAATGGACTACTGAAATGGTATTTGCTGCCAAATGATATTATTAAAAAGATCAGAACCAACGAATCCTACTGCCAAGCATCGGTGACACGGATTTTTTGAACTAAAATGAATTATATTATTTAAAGGTACTAAAATCCAGCACTGGATTTTAGTACTTGCTTTGTGTAAACATATATTCCAATACTAAATTCCAGTACTGATTTTAGTAATGATTCCAGTACAGTGAATAGAAAGCATTTCTATTTACTGGAGCAAGTGGTTACCCCCACTCCCACTATCCTCTTAACTAAACCTGTGTAGACACGATGATTCCAGCGTTCGATTTTAGTAAATAAATCAGTACGTAGTTTTAGTAATTGTTTTAAAGTGTAAGTGGTGTTATTATTATTCAAAATGTGCGCAAAATGGACTGAAGATACCACAGTAAAGTTTGTAGAATTATATAGGGAGGAAGAGTGCAGTTGGTAATCTATAGAAATAAACAAGCCCGTGAGTCGGCTATAAAAAGAATTGTGGAAACAATGGAAATCGAGAATTTTGGCCCAATAGATGTAAAAAACAAAATAAAAACTCTAAGGTCGACGTATGTACAAGAGGTAGCAAAAATTAAGAAATCGCAAAGCTCTGGGGCCGGAGCCGATGAAATATATAAACCAAAAATGAAGTGGTTTTCAGTTATGCATATGTTTTTACAAACAATGGATAAGAGAAGGGTAACATGCAGTAATTTGGTAAGTAAGAAGCTACTATATATTTTTATTATATGTACCTATATTAGTAATTGAATACAAAATATATTAAAATGAAATTAAAAAATCATTCGTTCCTGCCATGAAACGGCCCCTGTAGTCATAAAATAGTGTTTATATTTATCCCTTAAATTTCTTGCAAATTTTGAAGAATGATTACTTCCTATACGTGAAACTGATTGCAAACCAGCTACTTCTGACCTCCAACTTCCAAGAATAATTCTACCTTGATCGATATCTTCTTCGTCAACGGATCCCTTTGGCAAATATTCATTTACAGTAGTGCATCTAAGCCAGTTATGTAGGGCACAACATGTTTTGACTATTTTATCCACTGATGATAGTCCACAAGCTATGGGTTTCTCAAAAACTCGAAATCTAGACACTAAAATACCAAAACCATTTTCCACAATTCTTCTTGCACGAGACAATCTATAATTGAAGATTTTTTCATCAACAGTAAGTGCATTCTTTGAATATGGTTTAAGTAAATAATGCTTTAACTGAAAAGCGTCGTCTCCAACAAGAAATCCACCATCCGGTAATATATTGTTTTCTAAAGCAGCAAAAATAGAACACTGCGCAAAAACTCCTCCATCTGAGGCTCTTCCATTGTAGCCAACATCAACGTATATAAAATTGTAATTTCCGTCTACAATTGCCATCAAAATAATACTGTTTTGTCCCTTATAGTTGAAAAAGTTACTGCCACAATTCTCAGGAGCTCGAATAAGTATGTGTTTTCCATCAATGGCACCATAACATCCTGGAAAATTCCATCTATGGTTGAAATCACTTTCGATAGCTTTCCATTCTTTGTTACTTTTTGGTACCTAAAATAAAAAATACTAAATAATTTCTTATTATGCCAAATGTGTGAATATGAGATATTTTCTAGGCTTCAGAAACATATAATGGATCGAATACATTACAAGTAGAAGATGAAGTTGAAGAGGCAACACACGAAGAAGTACCATTAGCAGCAGAGGTAATAAAAGCGAATGTTAGTGGAGCTATTAATGAACCTACTCCAAAACGCCATAAGGCAGCGAAGTCCAAGATTAAAGAAGTTGCTGGTTGCATCAAAGACTTAAACTCTTTAACGACATCTATTCGAGATCTACAATCTACGGAATCATCTGAAAATGAATTCGATATTTTCGGGAAGAGCGTAGCTGCACAATTAAATAAGTTGCCCCTTTTAGCGGCCGTCACGGCTCAAGCTGAAATTCAGCAAATTTTGACTCGTTCCAGAGTATCAAATATAGAAGGTACAAGCACCTCATTAGGTTCTTCCAGATGCACCAGTGCATTTAGTACTTTGCCGATCCCGGAATCAGGTGAAACCTTGATTTCTCCAGAATCACCCAACACATCCCTACCCACCGGCAGATAACAATACAAGCAATATTCTTTCCGAAGCATATAGATCCGCTTTTGATCTAGATACTGATAATTGGGGTTAGAATCATATACTTTATTTTCATTCATACTTAATATTTAGATTTCAGTTTAAAGAATAATGTGTTATTTTACGTTTAATTGAATAATATGATATATGCATAATTCTTTTTTTACTGTTGAAAACTATGATTTTAATTTTATAAAAAAAGGAATACGACATTATTTACCTGTATAAAATCCTCCAATGCATCGTATATGGCATCGCATACTTCTGGAATAAACTTGGAAATTGCAGGCCGGGAAACACGGAATTACTGCTGCAAATTTCGGTAACTATTTCCAGTAGCTAAATATGACAGAGTAATTTCTAATTTTGTTCTGGCAGGTAAAGCCATTCTCATTGTGGTGTCAGATCGCTGTATAGCTGGCGATATTTTTTTCAGAAGAACGTCAAAGGAAGCAGGAGACATTCTCATACAGTTTCTGTATTCTTGAACGTCTTCGATGGCAAGTTCCTTTAAAAGCATGTTAGATGCACCATGCGTGCTTCTCCTTGCCAGCCATTTTCTAACCCAAATTCTTTTCTTGGGATTTGTTGTTAATTCACTCTGAACAATGTCAATTAACTCCTCTATCAGTACTTTAACACCTAATATTAAGCTTCTTTTAAGTAAAACATATTCCTTCTGCTTCGCACTCATCATTTAAATTTAACGTTTTTAATTCTCGCCTGTAACCTACACTACAAAAACTTGATAAAATGGATTTTATGCAAGTTACTTGATCAAATGACTGGCATCATGTAGACAAGAACTATCTTCCAAAGCACTTGCTTTTGGTACTGGATTCTAGTAACTTGTTCAAGTCACTGGCATCGTGTAAACCCCCCTTAAGTATTAGTAGATTATAGTTTTAAATACAAAATGCGAATTAATCAGATTATCTGTTTATATTTTCCTTGGAATTTGGTAATTATAAGTTTCGTTACTCTACTCATTTATTTTTTTTTAGCGGAATTTCTTCTCTTAAGCGGCGGAGAAAGCATTCAGCGAGTTGGCAACACTGATTTATTACCGTGTTGATGGTATATAAAATGTAGTTAAATTGTAGTTGAATATGAGTGCCGTATCGATGGGTTTCTTTTGATTTTCTATTATTTATTGAAAGCCATCAAGGGCTAATAAAATAATCAGTTAAGCCAGTGAAACCTGCTGTCGAAAAATGACGCATGCGCATTATGATCATCAGCACAAGATTCATCCATCAATGAATTACCACCACTCCATTATTCAAAGTTCACATACTGGAACAACTTTTAGGATTTCCACTAAATAAACGTTGCATAAACCAGACTTTGTGTGGACTTCCGGCCGTCATCTTCTCGGGAACTCGGTCGGGTATGACGACAAAACCGCATTTGCTGCGGCGATATTTTTGTAAATTTTATTCTAGTCACCACAAAACAGCCTCTACAGTTTCTCCGTTTCGGTTGTTTCAAAGCGACAAACGGTGAGAAAAGTTTTATTGTGCACTAAATGTGGGAGTTGAACGATCACCGGATAAGATAATAATTTATGAATATTACGCTTCTTTCAGTACCTATTTCTGGGCCCGGAACGATTATTAACATGAGTTTAACAATTTTTAACGCGATTTTAATTGCATACTGTCTTATACGAATGAATTAGATTTTAGATAAGTCTACGCCTATTAAAATGTCATTTCCTTAATAAACCTCTTAAGAGTGGCCGTTATTAATTTTACGATTAGTCGATAAAAGCAATCTCGACTGTCGCCATCTCTGTTCGAGAGTATTTACTTTCTGATAACTGCTGCAAGAAATCTGTAATAATTTTATCATGTTAATGTCACATGTGACAATGACATTTAAAGAAAACAAATATGGCGCTCAGAGTGTCCATCTTTTGTTGTAAAAAATTAATAATCACTAACGTTATTGATATGTTGAACGAGAAAAGTTATCGAGCGCCCCTGGAATTCCACGGTATCGCACACGTCCATCCTGTTTATCAGATTTCTCGTACGATATCTTCCTCTCTAACCAGTAAAAAGAACACCATCTTTATTAGAGTCCGATGGTAATTTTCGGAGGTAATGAGCTCCAAGACGGAGATACGGCTCGGTGCCGAAGGAATACCATCAACCTGCCGCAGATCCCATATCTGTTTGGAAGCGGTGCACGCATGGCATGACGATGGCGGATATATGGAATAATTTTTCAATGCTGATTTTTATTTTTTAAGGTAGTCATCAAAGCTGATTTGTATTTATTATTTCATTCGTCATCACAAAACACAAACATATAGGTGGTTGCATACAAACTGATTGAGAACAGTGTTGCCAGGTGAAATAAAATGAAATCATGAAAAATGTAACCAAAAATCATGAGTTTTGGAAAAAAAATCATAAGATGGCGTTTTAAGCCTTATTTAAAAAAAAAAACATACATTATTTTTATTAAAATATTTTTTTGATGAAATAAAGATACAAGTACCAAAATATCTACTTTTTTATTAACAAATTTAAATAAAAACATAAAATTATATGTTAAAGTAAACAAACGTACATAATCTTAAAGTAAATAACTGAAAAACAAAAATCCGAAATATCCGTTATTTTATTCTGACTCATCGGAATCATAAATTTGTTTATTTAATTTTTTAAGCAAATCTTTTCCTATTGGAAAATTTGAACAAATACGGTTTTCTCTGCCCACTAAACTTTTGGTGTGCAGTATAGCAGCTATCATAGGAGTTTTCAACCGATTTCTCTGTTTTGTTTTGTTTAAATTTATCTGACTAAACACCCTCTCTACGTTAGCACTGGAATGCGGCAAAGTTAATAAATTAAACACAAAATTACTTAAATTGGGAAACCGAGATTCTGTATTTTCCACATATTTAATCTTAGCAATTTTACCCCAAAAATCGCAAATACCTTTCCAGGTAAAATTAATTTCATAATTTCTAAGTAACAACCATTCATTGTCAATAACTTGCATATCAGCAGGAATTAAATTTTGAAACAACATAGAAACATTACTTATAGACCTGATTTTTCTTGATTTAACTACCTCAGGATCTAGAAATTCTAATTTCTGAAACACAGAGTTTTTAAGTGGAAATCTTGACAATATTTGCTCCACACTCTCAATATAAAAGTCTAGACATCTTAATTATACCATGTCGAGTCGGTTTTTCTCCAGATCGGCAGAGTTTATGTGGGCAGAAAAGTACATGTCATTTAAATTTAAAAAAAGTCTAGGGTCTTTAAAATCTATATTTTCAATGTTGGCATTTAGATATTCGTCCTTAATATAATAATCTAAAATTGTTTTAACTGTTCTAGCAACCTCTTTATAAATAACGTGAATTTTGGGCGATTCGCTTTGCATTAATTTGTTTAAGCTATTAAAAATAGGTAGTACATGCGATAAAAATGATAAGTATAATTTATTTTCCGGCGTGTTTAGTTTTTCTAAAATAATATTTGCTTGACTGATTTTAAGAGACGCCTGATCTACGAAATACAACCTCAAAGCTTCATATTGATTAAGAAGCCTTTTAACCACGCATTCCAGAGATAACCAACGTGTCTGGCTAGGATGTAAAATCTTCGATATTGAGACATTTGCAAATTCCTGGAATTCCTTATATTCTTCCACTCTCTTCGGACTATTTGAAAAATAGTTATATACCTGTAAAAAATTATATTTTTTAATTAAGTATACATTTATTTTATTAGCGTATAGCTTACTTCTCTCGCAAATTGTTCCACTTCCTCAGGCAACTTGTGGCATGCATATGATGCACACAAATGAAAGCTATGGCATATGCATTTCATTATGAATATACCTGGAATATTTTCTCGCAATCGACTGACCACAGAATTATTAACGCCAACCATGTTGCTCGCTCCATCTGAAGCAAAGCCAATAAAGTTTGACTTATATGGAACACCATTTTCGGTAAGGAGGTTGATTAAAATTTCATAAAGTGCAGCCCCTGTGGTCTCTACTACTGGGATTAACGCCAAAAAGTTGTCTTCAATGTCAAAATTAATGCACATTCTTACAACTAAACATAAATGTTTGGTGCACGAGTTATCAGTAGACTCATCTATGATAATGCTAAATTTATTATCCCTCATTAGGCCAAGTAGCCAAGATTCTTGAGACAAGCCTGTAACTTTTTGTAAAACTCTTGACATCTTTGTTTGTTTACATTTCATTTGTTTGACAATATCTGAATCAGTGCCTACAGCATTGAGATAATCGATGAAATGCTCCATCAAATTCATAGGGAGATTATGTTCGGCTAGAAACCCCGCAGTTCTTATAATTCCTTCTTTCGCTTTTTCTTCAATGCTTATTTTTTTAGAACTTTCTGCAAACATTTGACTTATTTTTACTTGACTTTGCTTGCCCATTGAAGCTCTTTGCAAAGCTTTAACATGCTTTTCAGTCTCAGAATGTTTTACTAGTTGGGTTTTCCCTGCAGATACCTTAACATCACATTTACAGTAATCGCACCTTAAATTTAAAAAAAAAAACGTTTACCTCCATTAAAATAAAAGTTTTGTTCGCCTTAAATTATATATATCCGCATTAAAGCAAATTTTAATTAGTTACGATTCAGTAACTCATATTATCATTTAATTCTCGATTTAACATTATTATAAGTGAATTTAGATTTTGTACTCAATAAATCCAAATTGCACTTATTTTTACAGAAAGTACCTTAACTTAAAATATCATAAATACCTACCAGGCAAAGCCTGTCCCCTTTCTGCTGTTCTCGATCCATTGCAAACCCGGTATATTTTTCCATTCCTTTTTAAAATTTTGCTTATAAACCTTTCTTTTCTTGCTAGGTCCTGGAAGAGATATACTCTTGGATGTACTACTACTAGAACTACTAGAATCACTGTCACTCATATTTTTTAATTATTTTCAACTCACAAATAATGCTTTACAATACCAAATACACGAGCAAATGCATAAAACTTAAAAACGTGAAAAAAAACGTGAAAAATATCGCCCGTAGAAATATCCGAGAATCTCGGGGAATCCCCATACTCGTCAGTATTTCCCGTTTATATAGGGCTGTGCGGATATTATTTAAGGCTTTATGATATTTATATGTGTACATTTAGTTGTAGTTTTAGGTTATTTTTATTTTATTTTTATTTTTACGACTAATATTCTGAGTTACGATTTTAAATCTTTGTTTTTTTTTTAAATCATGAGATTTTTAGACAAAATCATGATATCATGAGATGTAAGTCAAAATCATGAGATCTCATGATAAATCATGAGACCTGGCAACACTGATTGAGAAATTCTTCTGACAACTCGTAACGGAAACTGTTGTAACTAACTTGACAGTTTGACGTGCCTAATTGGACCAATCAAAATGGTAGAAAGTCGTGGCCAAAGTAAAGCGGGAATTTGAATTTCATTTAATCTGATAATCTTATTATTCAATGGTAATATGTAGAGCAAACGCCTAATCAAAAAGGTTATTCATAGAGAAAATGGCCTTTTTGATTAGGTGTCAGCATCAGATATTGATAAGAATATAAATGAAACTCTTCAGCTTTATAGTACATTTCTAAATGATTTATTTTACTGCACTAATCAATTAACAATGCAACAATAGTGTACTACACATCACCAATTACAAAGTGGAAATAAAACAATGCTTTTCTTTGATGCATTTATTATTCAATTTTCCTGAAAAATTACTTAAAATGATAATATACAATAATTTATTATACCAAACATATATATCTGTACCCCAGAGCCAGACTATGTTAAGTCCAAATTAACAAAAATCAACCTTAATATGTTAAATCACATAACATTATGCCCCGCATCTTTTGATATTTTTAGATTTAACATATCTTAAAAATTACTGTTTTTAGCCAATTTTAAAAAATGTTAAGTCCTCATAGCGCACAAACCCAAACAATGTTAAGTCGCATTAACCTTATTTGGCTTGGAATTTCGTATTTAGTCTAATGTATTCAGTCCGTAAATAAACATTTTTTTCGGGAGTGCTAAAAATTATTGTTTGACTAAAATTGTTTTAAGGGTGTATTTTTTGAAGAAGGTAGTAATGTCACCGACACCGTCAACTTCGACGACCCCGTGGTCTTTTAGGACCGCTAAAATATTAGGGAAGGTGATACCTGATGAAGTACCTGGAAAGGATGAAAATCACCAAGGTACGTAAAAAATACTTGTTACTATAGAAGGCACCTATTATTTTAACAAACTAAATAACGTATTGTCCTAATTAAGTTTTTTTTTGCATTAATTAAGTCATAGAATGGACTTAACATAGTTTAGCCCTAGCATTAAATAGCATAATAATTATACTCTATTTCAGAAGTGTATAGAGCAATAAACTGGGGAATTCCGTTCTGTTTGGCTACATTTCGTGGTAGTTCATAGGCGCAGGTACTTATAATATTTATGAATTTAATTTTCACGGATTAAATGCTTTTATTTTGAAAGAGATTAAATACTAAATAAATACTTTTAATCCTTTTGTATAGGTACCTATCTTTTAACGCTTTGTAACATGCAAAAATGGGGTCAGGTAATATATACAGACTATAAATACTTTTAAATCATATTTTAAACGTTAGTAGTCACTGCTACGCTGTAGTGTAATCACAATATTATTATCCCAATATTTAAAAAATTGAGGTATTCAGTCCAACGAAAAGATGTACTAAAAATTCTCCACTATCGCTGAGTGAAAAAGTTATTATTTTAAATGTACATGATTGCATAAAACACGATTACCCTAGTTTTACTGTGCAAGAAATTGTTGAAAAATGTTCTCGAATGAGTGGAATTGGAAAGTCCACCATTTTCAAATTGTTGCGGGAAAGAAAAGTAGCAGGTCAAGTGGAATCTCCCAAGCAAAAGCCAGGACGACCTACAAAAGTCCTTGATGAAAATGCTAAATGTATAATTCGAAGAAAAGTTCACTCTTTTTATTTTAAAAAGGAAATACCCACCCTAGACAAAATTTTAATGGAGCTTGGCCGAGATGACAGTATTCCGTTGATAAGTAGAAAACTTTTATGGAAAACTTTAAAAAATATGGATTTTGCCTGGGAAAAGCATAACCGCAAAGCACTTTTACTGGAGAGCGACGAAATTGTTTGTTGGAGACGACAATACTTGAGAAGTATCAAGCAGTACCGCAGGGAGCAAAAGAAAGTTTTTTATCTTGATGAGACGTGGATTAACGAAGGTTATATAGTCCAAAAAATGTGGCAAGACAAAAATATAACCAGTGCTCGCCAAGCTTTCATAGAAGGCCTGTCTACGGGTATTAAAGTACCTTCGGGAAAAGGAAAAAGACTTATAATCACACATATTGGAAGCGAACAGGGATTTTTAAAAGAAGGTCTGCTAACCTTTGAGTCGACTCGCACAGGAGATTACCATGAAGACATGAACTCAGACGTTTTGAGTTCACTCAGACGTTTTCAGAGACGTGGTGGTTATGGATAATGCAAGCTATCATTCACGGCGAATAGAGAAGACGCCAACTTCAAGTTGGAGAAAGCAAGAAATTATCGATTGGCTGACTGCAAAAGGTATTGCGTTTGAAGCAAATTTGATAAAAAAAGAACTGCTGGCAATAGCAAACTTACACAAAACTCGTTTCATGAAATACGCCGTGGAAGATATAGCCGAAAAATATAATATAACTGTACTGCGCTTACCGCCATATCATTGCGAACTAAATCCTATAGAACTGATATGGACGCAGGTAAAAGGATATGTAGCAAGACAAAACACGACTTTTAAAATGAAAGATGTTAAGCTACTGTTTGATCAAGCCATTACGGAAGCGACACCAGAGAATTGGCGAAAAGCAGTCCAGCATGTAATTAAGCAAGAGGACAAAATGTGGGATCTTGACAACCTCATCGATCAGACAGTCGATCCTTTAATTATAATGTCAAGAGGTGATGACAGTTCGTCAGATGACGAAGAAGACTACAATCTATTATAATTTAAAATTGTTATACACTGTTCAAAAAGTGCCAGATCCAAAAGTGACATTTTCAACTGTTTTACTCTACATATTATGTTCAACAAATTTGTGAAAAAAATATATTATTCCATTTAAACAAAAGTAACTTTCTAAAATAAAATAGCATTTAAGTACATTAATTATAAGGTAAAAAACAAATCCCAGTTGCACGCCTTTGGCGAACCGTTTTCAATGTTTATCAGTGGGTAACAATGGGCAAAACTCATAAATTGACCCAAAACCGGGTGGCACTACTTGCAATCAACGAAAAGAAAGAATTTTACATTGAAACTAATACCCAACTACGGTAGCGGCATAAAATATTGGTGGATCACCAGGTACCACTTTTGCATACCTAATGAGGTTTTATTGCTCTACACACTTCTGAAATAGAGTTTTTTTATAGGACTTAACATATTTGTGTTAAATTTAAAAAAAAAAGTGATAGGTATTTTAGAAAGGAAATATTATTTTTCAGAATTTGTCGAAGGTAAAAAAGATGATCCTCCTAGTGGATGTAAACCTGAATATCCAGAGAACCTTCAAATGAATTTAGAGATAGGATTCAATAAAATGGAAACACCTGGTAAGTTTGTAAAGCACTTAAATTTTATAAACTATCTAGCTTAAATAATTTTGACTAATATTTCATAACATTTTATCCAATCAATCCAATAACTTCATCCTATTTATCATAAATTTATGTTGTTGTTTTTCAGAAAACACCAGTCGTGAAAACGGGGATTCCCAAATAGGATGTGTACTTCCATCGCAATCAGCATTTATTTTAAGCGCAGATTCGAATAATTCAGAAGGGAGATTAAAAAAACATGTAACGGCAGAAGATGAGGTGCATCAATCGCATAGAACTCCAGACCGAGAATTATTAGATTTTGATAGTGATGACGATGTGGCGGATCCTAATTATTCATCATCAGAATTAGAAGATGAATCTGATGATGAAGCTGAGAAAGATAAAGACGAAGGTGCATCTAATGCTGAACTAGATCAATGCGAAGTACAAGCTAATATACTAACCCGAAAAAGAAGACGAGATCCAAAAATGTGTAAAAAAAATGTAATAAAAAGGAAACGGTATTCAGGATTAGAATACAAAACGGACAGTGGCAATCGTATTATGAAATCAAAATCTTTTAAGGAACCGTGTGGTGATACTTGCAAACTCTTATGTAGAAATAAAATTTGTCAGGAGCGTCACCAAAAAAGGTTTGCAAAAAGTTTTTTTTAAATACACTGAGCATCTCTAAGCAAACAGTGGATACTGCAATTAAAAAGAAAAAGGATGGAGGCCTTGTAACACCTGATAAAAGAGGAAAACACGTACCTGTCAACAAAATCTTAGAGGAGGTTCAAAACGCTGTTCGAGCCCATATTTCGAAATTTCCAGCTTACGAGTCACACTATTCCCGGGAAAAAACAAAAAAAAAATCTCAGCAATCATTTGAATATAATAAGTAGGATGTATAATCTTTATTTAGAAGAATCTCAAGAGAATGGTCTTGGAGCCGAAAACATTGCAAAGGAGTGGTTATATTCAGAAATATTTAACTATGAATATAACTACTCCTTTAAAAGTCCTGACAACGACACCTGTGACCTATGCGATGAGCTTCAGCTTAATATCCGTGAAGCGGATCTCTTGAATTATGGCAAAGCGCGCAAACTGACTATGACAAGCATATTGCAGATACCAACTATAGATATAAGCTTAAATCTGAAGATTAAAAAAAAAGTCAAGGGAAAATTTACGAGAAACAAAAGTTATAATGATTGATCTCCAGAAAGGTCTACCAACACCAGATCTACATAACTCCCAAAGCTTCTATTCTCTTAAGCTGTGGACATATAATTTAACAATACAAGATGTGACAGGTGAAAAAAGTTTTTGCATGATGTGGGAAGAGAGCGTAGCTGGTCGCGAAGGAAATAGTTCATGAAGTGATGCTTCATGCATAATAAAATGGGTAGAGACACATGTTTAAGATGAGATAAAAGAGATAACAATTTGGTCCGATAACTGTCCCAGCCAAAACAGAAACATTTTAATGGTTATGTCATATTTTTACATCCTTTAGATTAAACCAAACATAAATACCATTAATCATAAGTTTCTAGCGAGAGGACACACTCATTTGGAGGCTGATGTTGTTCATTCTGTAATCGAGCTTGAATGAAAAAAATTTACGCAATTCCAGCTTATGACTCCTTGGGATTGGCAGCAGGTAATTCGGCTGTGTGGAATAAAGAAGCCCTTTATTGTTGTCAACATGGAAACCTCTGACCAAAGAAAATAATAGTAACCTAGAAAATTAATATTAATAAGAATTCTTTCGTTAGTATAATTATCTTTGGTTTCGTGTAAACATGGTAATTTATGTTTTTCAGAAGGGTGTGGTTGTTTTTTCCAGGTTACGCCGTTGATTCGGAAGTTTTTCATCAGAAAAAGTAACAAAATTGCTACACCGACTTTGTCGAATGTTTGAGATTTAGAGGTTCTTAAGCAGGGTTATATCTGTATGGTTTTATTTTGCTTAAGATTTTTTTTTTATTATTTTGATAAATTTTGCATGTCTTCCAAGAATAATCGGAGGACCAAAGTCTTTAATTCGTTGGTACCTTAATTATATTATACCTTAAAGTGTTTTAAAAATATTATGTTATTTGCCTCATAAAGAACACGTAAATTATACCGACCGGCCATTGTCCGACACATTCCAACAAAATTATGAAATAAACTTTAAAAAAATGTTGATGCGCTTGTCAGATTTTCGACATTACGTCGGAACGTAAGCGATCAAACACAAAAACGAGTTTATATGTTGCGTATATAATACAAGAAATGGACTTTTTTAATTTTTATATTTTCCGAGAACGCTCTTGCGCCCGTTGTCGTCCATTTAGCGTGTGAACCTTTTTTCATATGAAAAATTAAAGGTGCAGGTGGTCTCTCTCTTCTGCACTACAAACGGGCATGTCCATATTAATTTAAAAAAAGAGGCAAACTTAATTTAATTCATAAAAAACCGAACACGGTTTTTCCTCTCGCTATTAGTATAACATCTATAATTTCCTTTATCATCGCCCAGTAGATAAACCTGAAATTACATAATTCAGCAAAAATAGACGATCCATGGTGTTTATAAATAAATTAATTCGTAATTAATATTCAAGATAGCGGTAATTTATATAATTTTATCGCGTCTTTAATGATAGTCATTAGAAAACAGCGCATATATTGAAGTATCAGACGGACAGCATCAGGTATGCAATATTTTATTATAAATTTTACCCGTTTATAATAACTGACAATTTGGAAATTATTTTTGACATCTGTCATAAGCTGTCAATAACAATTAATTGTCAAAGGATGACAGTTAAAATTTTTAGTGTTACTGGCAACATCGCTTCGCGAGTCTGGTTTGTCAAAGCCATGTGTCAGATGTCACACCTGTCAGTATAATCATCGACGTTGCCGTATTTAAAGAAAGATTTTTTAAGGGACTGTGAAATAAAAAGGAAAACATATATATAATACGTAACAACGAAATATCCGGCGAGAAAAAAAAATTAAAGAAGCACTCACCCTAGTTAACTAGAAACATACGAGGGTGACGCGCTTGATAAGCCAAGGGTGAAATCAGAAAGTACAATGCACCTGCGATACGCTTCTTCGACGCGGTCCAACGGCGCATGACGCTGAAGACGCTCCGAATAAGCACTTCATGGCGTGCGGTACGGAATCATTTTGCTTGGCTGACTTTTTTTCTAATGTTAATGCATATAGTTAAAAGGGTTTTATTATTATTAGTTGTGTGTGATGTGTGTTACGGTGGTTTCGATTTGGTCTAGTGATAATGGCCTTATTTATTTAAAATTTCCGGACTTTATACGTTTTATATGAGTAGATTGAAGAAAGGTGAGCTTCGTGTTATTATTCGATTCAAATGATGCTCAAGTGTGCTTTGGGTACTAACACCAGTAGCGCCATCTATTGGAAATCAATGAACCATAATTTCTATGGAGCTTTGCGCACTTCGGGGTGTGCACGTATCCCCTTGTAACCTTGTCACTTAAAGGCAGATAGAATAATAAAATTTTAATGTTAACTGCGTTTTGACGATAAGGATATGACCTTGCAAAAAATTTAAACATTCGGGCGATATAAAGCAAATAAATAATTAAATTCATGATAAAAATCTTTTTATGTCTTGTGATTTTATTCCCCATATTAACCCCGCGCACAGTATATTCATTTTAAATAATTACCATTAATGCCATCTGTTGGAAATCAAAAAACCATATTTTCTATGGTGCTTTGCACCTTGGCACTTCTAGATGTGCACGAAGGGATACGTGCAACCTTCTCACTTAATGACAAATGAAATCCTAAAATGTCAATGTCATCTGCACTTTGACAGGATATGCCATTGCAAAAAATTTAAATATTCAGGTAATAAGTAATTGAACATTCACAATGAAAAATCATCTTTTTAAGATATACAAAGTATTTTAGATACAAAAGTATTAATAATTTAAGATACAAAAATCAACTTCTTAACCTAAAACCTATTTATTTTAAATCATTACCAGTATTGCCATCTATTGGGTATCAAGAAATCGCAATTTCTATGATGCGTTGCACTTTGGCACTTCTGAGAGTGTACCTTGACAAGAAAAGAGAGTCTCTCTCTTTTCTTGTCTAAAGTGTGTACATATTCTCTTGTCACTTGTTGACAGGAGAAATAATAAATTGTCAATGTCAACGGACAGTAAAAAAACATCAATTTTTTTTAGAAATAAATTATAAACCTGTATAATTCATACTACATGCGCGCTGTAATATTACATATATTCATTCCGATCGATGTCAAAAACCCAAAAAAGTCGATTCCTTAATCTCAATACTACATCCCTAGTCCAAGTTTGACAACTTCTTCTTGTCACTTCAACGTCAATGTCACCCTAGTGCGCGGTATTCTATTTATTTTGAAGTTTGTTAGAATTATTAAAAAAGTAAAAAAAATTATTTAACATCAACAAATGCAACTGAATGATCCATAAATATGTCACAAGTAAGTACCACTTCGAAAACCCCCATAGTTCCCAAATTAACCATGATTTTTTTATGAAGGATATTCGGTCCATGTTTAGTGCCATGGCCAAAAAGGCCGGTGGCCTAAAACCAAAAAAACCTGTTAAAATTCTAGACTCGGACGATGAGGACATTGTGGAAAATACCCCTGAAAAAACCGCGGTTAAGCAACCCGTGAAACGTAGGGCTCATGTGCTCAGTTCAGACTCAGAGGAAGATGGAAAAGCAAAGAAGAAAAGCAGCAAATCACCTTCACAGAAGGCCAAAGGATCTTCATCGGAGAAGAAAAAAGCGCAGTCTAAAAAGGACGAGAAGCCTAACTTAAAAAAGTTGAAACCTGTGGATATTGATTTTTTTAATAAGCCAATTAAGCAGACTCAGGTTAAGCAGATGCAGAAGGAGGATAAGTCAAGTAGTAAAGATGAGAAAACAAAAATTGCCATAAATGAGGGAAGTAAGTAATAATCTTTATTAGTTTATATATAAACTGTAGTAGATAGGTATATCAGTGTTTTTTGCAGTTTATTCTTGTTTTTTCCATTTGCAACAGTTTCATGACATTTTAGGGATACATAATGATAAAGCCTTTGAAGAAACTTTGAAACACTTAGATGAAGATGATGGAGATGACACAGATGACACAATTTTATTAGACAACTTAGACCTCCTTGATAAAACTATTGAAGAAGCAATGAAAGCAGATGAAGAAAATACTGCAAAAAAATCAAATAAAAAGAGCAAAACAGAAGTACTGGAGAAGAAAGTTAAGGAGGAGAAAATCACCCCAAAGAAGAGACCAAGAAAAACATCAGAATGTATATTAATCATTGTTTTTCTTAACTACCAGTAAATTAATGTTTGTTCCCCATTTCAGCAACACCTACACCTAAAAAAAAGCAGAAACTGGAACAAACTGACTCTGGTATCGATGAATGGGCAAAAATAGACAGAAAATATAATGCGGCAGGCATGTATGCTGCTTATCTGCACAGGGGAGGCCCTAAAAATCATGGAGAGAAAGTATATCCCAAGGGCAACCCCGATTGTTTAAAGAATTTAACATTTTTAAGAACTGGAGTGCTGGATTCCCTTGAGGGTGATGAATTTGAAACATTAGTGACAGATCATGGTGGAAGAGTGGTACATGGGGTATCAAGTAAGTTTACAAGTTAATATTGTCTTTTTTTCTTTTCACAAGGGAATTTTAGAAAAAGTGAACTTCATGGTGGTGGGAGACCAACCTGGACCAGCAAAATTAGAAAAATCAAGAAAGTATGGTATACCAGAAATAGATGAGGATCAGTTTTTGGACATGATTTTGGTAAAGTCTGGGCAACAGCCCAGATATGCTGAAAAAGGTGATGCACAATCCGATGTGGCCTCCGAAGATCTTGGAATTGGTGGCTCTGAAGATGGCGGATCTCCAAAGAAAAAATTAGCAGAGGAGGAGTTATATGTTAAAAAAGAATCCACTGAAGGTATTAAAGAGGAGGCCTTAGAAGAGAAAGTAAAGCCAAAAAAAATAGAGAAAGTTACACCCGAGTTGGTTAAAATTAAAGAAGAAGTAAAAGAAACTGGAAAGATTAAAGAAGATTCAAAAGAGACAGTTGCTGAGCCTGTTAAAGTCAGAGGGGAGTCAGTGGTTCCCACTACTGAAAACTTATCATGGACCGAAAAGTATAAACCCACTGACATGACAATGATTATTGGTAAGCTATTCTCATTTCCTTTTCTGTTGAATAAATAAGTCAATTTAAGATATACATTTTATATGTGAAGGAATGTTTAGGCCTAAGTTACTAAAAACAATTTACTTTTCTCTTGTAGGGTCAAATTAAAGCAAGTTTAAGTTCAAAAAATGCTTTATTATAGAACTTTACAATTCTGTTGATAAAGCTATACTAAAGTCAAATAAGTAAATAAAAAATATTTTAAGTAACATAAGGCATTTAAATATAAGCTAAAATCCAAATGAAACACTAAAAAAAACATTTTGAAAAAACAGGTTATGAAACAAACAATAAATAATCGGACATTAAATAGTGATTGACCGATACCGATATATCGGCCGATAGATATAAACATATCGGCTATATTGGCCGTTGTGTAAAAAAACAACCATAGCAGTTTAAAACATTTTATTTTTTTATTTTTAAATTTAAAGTATAATTCAAACAACTTAATCTTAAGAAATTATGGTATATATAATATGAAATAGAGGCATTTAATATGAATAATGTAGTTTAGGGAGTTTAGGCAAATTATCATGTAAAAATATTAGTGTCTCGGTTGTTTCTGGATTCAGCCGATTTTTTTCGCTTTTCGCCGAATTTACGGTTCCAGCTTCTGAAAACATTTGCTCACTTGCAACATTGCCAACTGGTGCCGATAAATATATAAGAGCTTGATTATATAATAATGGTAGAACTTCTCGTTTTTCTTGCCACCAAGAAATAGGATTCGCTTTTCTTTCAAGAAGAGAATGTTTTTTATATTCTGCAATTTCAGCATTCACTTCTTCACAAATGGATGCTCTAGAAGATAATTTTGTGTCACAAGATGTTGTTGGAATGGTTTTTGTTGTTGTGGAGCTCATCCCTTCTCCGGCAAATTCTTCGTACACATTCCAAAACAGATCTAGACTCAGGTTCAGAAGTTCGAGCATACTTAGCAAGTGGTTTGTCGTCATCACTATCAATTTCTATAGTTTCATTTATTGTATCTGAAATGAGAGGGGAACTAGAATGTTCTACAGATGTATTGTTTTCTTTTATTAGCGACTTTAGATTTGTAGTTATGTATTCGCATATAAAATCACGGTCTTTTGTTGTAAAAAAATTGTCTTTGAAGCGAGGATCCAAGAAAGTCGCGATGGTATAATATTTTTTTAGAAATATATTCTGAAATCGTTTATTTAAGCTGCTTTTCAATTCTTCTTTCATTGTACCTACTCCTGCAAAATTAGCGTTTTCTTTGTTAAGATAGGCAGTGATAGTCGAAACAAATGGAATGACTTCAATATGCAGCAGTCTGATGAAGTTGTAATTTTTGTAATGTCTTCAAATGGCTTTAACAAATTTAAAACGCTTCCAACTAATTCCCATTCGGAAAATGTCAAGTCTGTAAGTGTCCCATGATCCAAAATATATAAATTTACCTCTTGTTTTTGTTCAAGTAGGCGGGAGAGTAGATAAAATGAGGAATTCCAACGTGTTTGTACATCCTGGAAAAGTTTGTGTTTGGGAAGGTTTAGTTGTTCTTGAAGTTTACTTAGTTTATCGCGACCAGTTTGAGAGTGATTAAAATGCGAAACGATTTTTCTTGATTTTGCTATTAAATCACTGACTGCACGTTGACTTCCTATAGCATCCTGTATTACAAGTCGTAAAAAATGAATGAAGCATGCTTCATAATTTACTTTGGCCTTAACAAAACCATTCCTCATATTGGCAGCATTGTCTGCTAATATTAAGTGAATATGTTCCCTTTTTATATTCCATTCTTGTAACAAAGAATGAAATGCTTCAGCTATGGCGTCTCCTGTATGAGATCCTGAAAACTTCTTGCAGGCAAGTGAAAAATGGGATCTCTGGTTTAAACTTAAATATGTTTTTTAAAAAAAATGGATTGTGAGAGACAAAAAAGAAGTGTTTGTATATTTGCACGTCCAAATATCTGTAGTAAAAGATGCTTTTCCCAACATATTTGAAATTTTTTGAGTCACTTCTTGAGTAAATATCTGGTACAACTTTTTCTCTGAAGTATCTGTTAGAAGGAATTTGATAATTTGGAATTGCTGTCTTCACCATCTGATACAATGCTGAATGGCTGATTATCTAAACATATCATTTCACCTATAAGGTAGTAAAACTCCTTCGCTTTGGATGAATTGATGTCCCAGTTTTGCATTTGCTTGAAAGAGTCAGCCAGTGAGACTTGCAATAGCTTAGAGTTAGAAGTAGAAGTACTTCTAGAAGGTCCAGCCGTTTCTAAAAAAAAAACAATAGACTCAGGGTGATCAAAAAATCAAAACGTTGAAATAAACGGGAATATTATTTGTTTTTAAATAAAATCAGATCGTAGGTGTTAATAAAACAATTTAAAGTGATGAAAAAGAAAAATTTTCCCCCTCCTACACAAATTTCTTTAATTTCCCCAAATTCCCAACAATATACTACATTCTTCACATTTTTAGCAAAAAATCTTTAGGTGGTTTGCCCCTGGGGGTAATTTTTTTATGCAAATTCCCTTAAATTCCTAATAAATCCCTAGAATTTTAGCAAAAATTTCCTGGGTGGTTTGCCCCTCATTTCAATTCTAATATAATTCTGAATAAGCAGGTGTTTGGAAATATTTTTATAACTTGAACTGGGAAATAAAAATTTAGTACTAACCTGAGCTTGTATCAGTCCCTTTCATTTTATAATATTCTTGAGGGTGTTTTTTCTCTAAATAGTATTTCATGTTTGAGGTATTCGCCAATTTTCTCACTCCCCCCAATGAAATGGTTATGTCACACAATTTACATTTTGCCGTGGATTTCTTATCTGCTGGGGATAATTTATTCTTGATGAAATATTTCCAATAAATACTTTTTCTATCCATTTCGCTACTTTACACTTCACCAAACTCCAATTAATAATATGTTTTTGTTAAAGAATAACTAAATTACGCCAAGAAATAAACGATCTCTTTTAAGAATGTAAATACTGAATGCACGGCGTCGGCACTAAACGCACGGGATACGGGATTCACCGAAAAATTAAGGGAACTTACCAACGACTTTGAGCTGAGCCGCATAAATTACCGCCTTTTGCTGTGTTGCCAAAGTGCATTTTTTGTTTTTATTTTTATGATTTTAAATTGAACGTTAAAGAACTATAAATTATATTACAGAATATTCAGATTTTAGTTATCAATTAAAAAAAGGCCGATATGCAGATATATATCGTTATCGGCCGAGACTTTATTGGTATCGGCTAAAAAAGTCATTATCGGTCGATCACTACATTAAAAGGACAAGTTATTAACTGAGGGTACACAAGTTTAAAAGCAAAATATTTAAGATCTTCAATCTAGTACTAGTTAATATATTTAGGGAAGCAGGGAAGAAAAACCAAAGCGCCTTTACAATTTTTAGGTTTAGTCTTAAACATTGTAAAACAGTCAGATTCATTCAATGTTTTTGGCAGATTATTATAGATCTTCCTGACATTGTAATAAATGACTTTATGGGTTTCTTACTTATTTTCATTTTCATCTTCAACTTCAGTTATGTATTTCAATTATTTGTATTTTACTGATTTTTATATTCTTTAAGTAAATATATTCTTAAAGTAAAAAATACAGATTTCCTTAGGTCAACAGCATCAAAGCAGCAACATGAACAAGCTGAAAAATTGGCTGCAAAACTGGTTTAAAAATGCAAATCCCGAGATCAGAAAAAAACTTCCAAGACCGAACTTATACAATCAGTTTGACGGATCCTGGTTTAAGGCAGCCCTTTTGAATGGATCACCTGGTGTGGGTATGTGGATCGTTATAATTATAATTAAAAAATTAAGATTAATTCTGTTATATTAAATATTTTAAGGCAAAACAACAACAGCTACCATAGTTGCGAAAGCGCTAGGGTTTGATATTGTGGAATTTAACGCCTCCGACACCAGAAATAAGAAACTTTTACACGAAGAAATCTCTCATATGATGGGTTCAAAGACCCTTGCCGGATTTACTAGTCAAAGTAAGTTAATCGTTAACATAAGAAAATTAAATTATCGGTCAATTGTTTATAGCAAAAGATAAAACGACGTTAAACCAAAAACGGGTACTTTTGATGGATGAAGTTGATGGTATGGCAGGGAACGAGGATCGTGGAGGGATAGCCGAACTGATTAACTTTATTAAAACGGCAAAATTCCCGATTATATGCATGTGTAATAATAAGGATTTACAGAAAATGAGAACTCTGGTCACTCATTGTTATACCTTGAATTTTGAGAAGCCTAAAGTCGCTCAAATTAGGGTAAGGGTTTTAAAACTAAATTAAAAAATTTATTAAATGATTTTATATTAAGTTTATTAAAACCGACCGGCACAATATTTTAATAAACCAGAATCCATCTGGATACGAAAACAACAATAGATAATATATTTAGGTGGATAATATATTAGGCTTGTGAACCTGATTAAAGTTAAAAGTAATTGTTAGCAATCTATCAGATCATTTCTTGCAGTACATTTCTTTTCTGATAAATAACAACAAAAATGAAAGTATGACGTTATATAACTGTTGCTTTAATAAGAAATCAAATATCAACAGGTTTAAACTTGAAGTCTCTTAAGCTGACTGGTTAGTCATGATTTAAATTGCAAATTTGAAGAAATCTTTAAAATATTCTTAGAAAATTTCTTTAAACCTAAATAAAGAATGTGAGGGTTTCTTTATGGGCAATAATCAATCATGGATCAACAAAAAGTGACAATTTCCGAATTTTCAAAGTGCTCTCGTTTCCTTATTTCTCATCGAATCCTGTTATAACCCGGTATTTTTGTGATCTACTTGATGAGAACAATCCGCTGGTATAGTTAGTTCAAATTAGAAAAAAAAAAAAATTCTGAAAAAAACCCAAACGGGGGGGTATACTCGAAAAATGAAAAAACCAAACTTTGAAGGCCGATATCTCGGCTTCTATGGGAGCTATCGGGAAAATTCCAACGATTTTGTCTTAGTTTCGTCGTTCTGAATCCAACGTTCTGAATCGAACGTATTGTTTATATTCATTTTGTTATAAATAAACCGTTTCATAAGAATAACTAATGGGTTTATTATTTTTAGTTATAACTTTAAAACAGTCATATGTGGGCAAATACTTTTGAGCGGTAGTGTGGAACTGGTTTAATAAGATGATACTTTTTCAAAATAGTGCAGGTATTTCGTCAGCCCCAGACGTTGCATTAGTCTTAAGAGTGCTTATTAATTTATTTGGTGTTATATAGGTTTAATATACATAAAGCTTCCATTGATTATTGATTGATTACAGGGTGCAATGATGTCGGTATGTTTCAAAGAAGGCCTGAAAATCAAACCGGACGCCTTGGCCCAACTGATCGAGGGCACCGGCTGCGATATCCGGCAAACGTTAAACCACTTGGCGATGTGGTCGGCTGCGAAGAAGGATTTATCCTCGGAAACCGTCGCGAAAGAGTCGAAAAATTCACAAAAAGACGTCGTCTTCGGTGCGTGGGACGTCACCAAAAAAGTGTTCAATAAACAGGAGAATAAGGACATGTCCCTGGTGGACAAATCGAGGTTGTTCTTCTACGATTACAGTTTCTTGCCGATGTTCGTTCAGGAGAATTATTTGTTCGTGGAGCCTGAATGCACTGGGTAAGACTAATTGAGGCGTAAATAAAATATTCATTATTTCTAGACATTTTCGCTAACTATTTGCTTACACATTTACCGATTTCAGTTGTTTTGGTACCGTTGAATAGAGTAGAATTTTACGTTGCTTACTATGATGTATCACACGATGGGGGTTCCCATTTGACATATTAAAGTGAGGTTAGCTGGAGGTGAGGAGGTGATTGACAGAACTTTAGTAAATGCATAATTAAAAGTCCCCCTGTATATCTAATTTAACGTATTTTTTTTTTTTTTTAATGAAAGTTATTAAGGGTGGATCGTTTTGAAATAAAAGCACTGTATATTCAGTAAAATTTAGGGCCTATTGTTAATTTACTGTTTTTTTCTCTTTGTTGTATTTTAAAATTTTCTAATTGGTTCAATTATTCGTCTTGATTCCATAGTTATGTCTCGGCCCTACTTCTTAGCCGGGTATTGTAACTAGAAAGTACTTAAAGGTGTGGAAAATGATCAAATTTTAACGAAATATTTTCCGAAAATCATCAAACTAGCAATAAGCTTAAAAATTGTGTTTTTTTATATTCTTCAGATAAAAATTTCAAAAAAGCTGTTGAACGATTTAATAAAAAAACACTTGAACTGGGAGGGTGAAAATTAGTATTAATATTATTATTATTATTACTACTACAAAATTTAATTATACAGTGTGTCCCCCAATTGCGGTGTCTACATTTTAAGAGCGTATTATGTCTTAATAAAAAGTCCTTTTTTGATAAACATATACCGTGAAACACTTCATTTTCGAAATACAAGGTGTTAAAATTTTACTGAAAAAAAATGTCTTTAGTCATAACATTTTCATTAATATTGAAATATTTTTATGAATTCTGATGCACGCACTTAAAAAATAGAAACCAAGTGTGTTCGGCAAGGAAATTCTTCATTAAAAATGAGATAACCGCTCTTTACACCTAGTCTAACATGAAATCAAGATGACTCAACAGCATTTCCAAGTTCTTTGGCCTCTGATGGTTCTTGGTAAGGCTCCAAAAACCCATCAGGATCCTTACATAAAATTCTGGTTCATGTCAGTACCTCCAATAGACATAATTCGTTCATTAATAAGTTTTTTTTTGAGAGCGAACTCTGAATTTCCTAGATTGCCTCTCAGAATGTCATCCATGTCCACAAATATGACCTCCAGCTAGAATTTCATTAGAGAAGTTTAAATATTCTGCAAATTTTTCACTTCATTAAGAGAAGGATGAGAGAAGCTAACACGATTACACCTAATCTACAGTTTGGCCATCGGATCTGTGTCTACGAAAAGAATGCGGGCGAAATTTTGAAGCGTTGTCACGTCTTACTGCAAAAATGCAATAGTATTGAATAAAAAGTAAATATAATGGTAAAATTAAGCTATTTAATCATAAAAAAGATAATAAATAATGTAATGCAGTTTAAACCATATTTTTTAGTTCTATTTGCTAATGTTTTGCGTATTATAAAATCCAATATTGACTAACATTTATCGGAAATTCCTACTAAAACTTACAAAGCCGGCAACGTCGTGCTTTCGCGGAAGCATCTCGCTGTTTGGGGACAGGTGATTGGTTGATGACATCGCGGCCATTAATTTATTATTTTTATGCAACTCTCTGTCTTTCTCTATCTTATTGGATCGCATCCTACCAGGTTTTGTGTAATTTTCGGAATAATATCGATTTCTTGCGGATTCAGTGGCGGCGGCGTATGTTAATACTTTTGAGCTATTAAACTGTTTTTATTGTTGTATTTTTAGGTACCTACTTAATTTCTGACCTATGACTTTTGAGTAGTGTAGCATAGTTTAGTTTATTTGCTATTATTGTTGTTGCTGTTTTGTTGTTGTTTTGTGTTATTTGTTTCTTTGTTGTTAAAGTTCATAATTTTTAACAGTTTTTGTGTTATTTACGTTAAAATGAATAACTTTATTCATAGCCAGGCAAGGGAAGTGATTGCGAATGTTTATAGGTAAGTAAAATGATAATAAGAGAATTATAAAGCCTAAGCACAGTTATGAAAAAAAAACATTAAAATAAAATCATAATTTATGCGACACTAAATTTCAAAAATTATGTACCTAATGTTGTAATAAATAAAAATCATATTCAATGAAATAAAACCAAGCTCGATTGCTTTACAAACAAAAAAGATTTAAAGTTAATGTTGGTTATTTTGAATATAAAATGTCTATAAATATAAGTAATATGAATTGGAACAACGACTAAAAAAAATCGAATATCAGGATTATATACTTCTTGTACAAATTCTTAGGGTTTGCAATGAAGAAGCTACTAATAACTTCGTTAATCTACCAGTAAAGCGCAAACTTGAAAGAGTATCTCAATATACTGGGGTAAGCATTTCAATGGTGAAAAAAATTTACAAAGAAGATGAAGAAAGAATGCGGACGGACCCCAACAAAATGCTTTCTAGTCCCGGCAAAAAAAGACCGCGAATGACGAAGGTAGAACAAGACGACAACTTTCATTTTCAAATAGTTAAACACCTAATAAATCGAATTTATATGGGTTTAAAGTTGTGCCTACTAGCAGAAAGCTGTTGCAAAAATTGCCAGAAGAAGAAAATTTTCCAAAAATAACATCTTTAAGGTATAAATACCTAAGAGAAATAAAAAAACACCGAGCCGAAGGTCGCAATATTGTCTATTTAGATGAAACTTGGATAGACAATGACCTAACGTTTAAAAAATGCTGGCAGAGTGAGACTGTTACTGGAGTGGTTAGCAATATATCTTCAACAGGTACAAATTGATTATACTTATTTAAATAATAATTTAAATTATACATATTATGTAGTAAATTCAATGTTTAAACAGCATAATTCGGATTATCTGCCGTGCTCTTTCCCTCGCGATATCCAGGCATCGAGTACGGCACTCTTATTTTAAGTGAATAAACTAAGTAGGTGTATTACAAATTTTGTGTTTTTTTTACTTTACTTTTATCTCAAACTTCCCTAATCTTGTCTGTCATTTTTTTATTACATATTTACAAATAAAATATTTTAGAAGACCTTAATTTCCAAATTAATATCTTACCTACAAATACCTATTTTAAAATTAAAACCAAACCATATTTTTTAATATTTAATACATTCAAATCTGTGTAATCGGTTTATAAAATTTCGCACGTCACTGGCCATTTCATGAATGAAATGAGGCGGGTCTAGTCTACAACCACGTTCCCCGCACCGATACCGCTTAGCTACAGATTGGTTGGGCAGACTTTACAGATGTAGAATAAGGGTGGCTCATTTACATGTCCAAGTTCTTTGACTTCTGATAACCCTGGGTGAGGCTTCAGAAACCCATCAAAATTCATAAATGAATTTCTGGCTCTATTACTAGTTCCAATCTTTCCAATCAAAGTTTTTCGTTTTTCATTTTAGGAAGCTCATCCAAGCCCAGGAATATAAGCTGTAACTAGAATTTCCTTTGAGAAGTTTGAATATTCTGTAAGAAAATGATTTATTTAATTCAAAAAATGATGAGACCAGCTTAAGCTCTTTAGATTTAGTACAAGATGTAAAACAAAGTGGACACTTATTGCCATTTCCAAGTTCTTTGATAACTTTGAGGTGAGGATCCTTATGTGAACAGGTTCAGGTCAGTGCCTCAGAATCTATTTACGCTTCAGAGTTTTGCAGCTGAAGGACATAAAATCCGTAAGACAAGGACACTTTATTGGCTTTTCCTTAACATTCTTTGACCTCTGGGAACTTTCAGTGAAATTCCAGTGATCCATCACGAGATTATGTAAAGTGTTTTTAATTTTTTTTTACAAATGATTTCGGCCTTTGAAAAGAGCAGAACCTTCCAAGATATTTGGGAATTTTTCACAATTCAGCTGGTTTCAGCAAAATTATACTACTGATCCTTCGGATCTTTCAATGGATCGAATTCATCAATGAATCAATCGTTTTTGGACAAATTTTCACACGTAAACTTACTTTTTTCATGGCTACACCTTGGGTGACTAGGTAAGGTTTTAGGTAAAGAAAATAGTACTTTTGACAAATATGTACTAACCACATTAACTTTTAGGTTTATTTTTTGTTTTAGTCTAGTTTTTTTTTACCTTTGCCAGGTGTGCCAAGGTTAATGGTATCGTCCATATCACAAAAAGTTTACCTAAAGTTTTATTTTTTTTGTTAAAGTTTTATTTTTCTACCTTATTTTCTTAGGGATTTAGAAAACTTTTAGCCAAATAATTTTGATATCATACGAAGTTGAATTCAAAGAAACAAACGCCATCTATATGTCGTTTTTAATAAAAAATGTATTTAAGCTGTTTTGTAACCGTACCCCTCAATTGTATTATTGTTAAAATCACTGAAAAATTTCATCACTTATTATTTTAGTTCATGTTCATAGAATGTCCTTACACCTTTACCAACAGATCAAGATTTTGTATAAAAATATTCTCGCTTTTCAACGGATTTTTATAAAATGTTGTTTTGTTTATCCTCGTATTTTCTCTTGATCTAATAACAGGTCTATGCCGAAAAATTTGGAAATCTTACTACGCCGCCAAAAAACCGCTGAATCCCTTAGCGTGAGCGACCTGATCGAATCAAAAATCCGTAGCACCAATAACTGGTCCCTCTTGGAAAGTCAGGCCTTCTATTCCACGGTGTTTCCCAGTTATTACATGTCTGGAAACTTTAATAAGGTGCGATTCCCCAGTTGGTTCGGCAAAAACTCCCAGAGAACGAAGAGTTTGAGGATCATCGGAGAAGTTCACGCACACGCAAGAACAAGGTACACAAAATTGAATAAAATATAATCGGATATGCAGGGAAATAAATAAAGCGCGCATTATGACCTCTTATCTATTGGCTATTTTTAAAACGTTCCTTCTAGCATATCCGGCGATAAAGTGTCGGTGCGGCTGGACTATGCGGAGCCGCTGTTAAAAAAGCTCCTGACGCCCATCCAGGAGAAGCAAGAGGCGGGAATCGCGGATACTTTGGACGTGATGAAGTCGTATTCGCTTTTAAGGGATGATTTGACTAATTTGTGCGAGTTGATGTCCGGATTTCGGGATAAGAAAGCTAATCCGTTCGATAGTGTCAGTTCTAAGGTATGTATTCTTGTTTGAAGTATTTCTTGTTTAGTTTCAGTGCTATTAGAAGGCAGAGGAGAGATCTCAAAACAAGCGTTCTTTTCTATATGATTTATAACAAAAACAGCTACATCACCCAAGATTTCATTTATAAATTCGCCTTGATTTAAGTTTTTCTGAGAAGACTTCCCTCTGAAAAGAAGTTAAATTACGCGCTTTGAGAACCAGAAAAATATAAAAATTTACTTAAATGTTTGGAAAATATAAGTCAAGTGCTTGGAAAAATGTCTGCGAGAGCATAACAAGCATATTGAAAGATAAAAATTACCAACTATTAGATCTCCTCTTTCTTCCTTATAAATTCTACTTGATTTACTAGCAGCTCACACTGTATTGCCTACAGGGTGATTAAAATCAAATTTATACACTTAGACAGCTATAATGTGTCTGAAATTGAAATTGGAGAACAGTTAGATTTACTGAAGGAGTCTCAATGTACAATAATTAACTGTGATAAAGATGATAAAAAGGTGGTAAACTTACTACATCTTTTTCAAATTTGATAATTTGTTGTTTTTTCTGGAACCAATTTAATGTACATTAGAACAATGCAAATATTAGTAAAAATGATAGTACAATTGTCTACAGAAATGCAGCATAAATCAATTATGGAATACTTTAAAGTAAAAGTTACTTTTAGCAAATTACAAAAAACTTGTTGTGTTGCACAATGTTAATTAAGATATATTAGTTATAGACCGTTTCCACTGATATACATCTATTTTTTGGAAAATTAGATAATTATTAATAAGTTCTTATTCTAATAAAAATAAACAACAGATAGAACTTAGTGATATGAACATCAAAATTTTTAAAGTTATGGATGTTAATTTTTATCTCGCACTTTAAATTCTCATGGTTTTGTTAGCTCTATAAATTGCCCAACAAGAGTAACATCAATCAGCAGCTCATATTTGGATTATAGTTCTCAGAAACGAATTTAGGGCAACTTCGTTGAAAAATACACAGAAGGTTATTTGGTAATGATTAATTTTTCTTGTAAAAATGGAAAAACTATATTTCTAAAAATAAAACATCTTTTAGTTCTGAAAGGTTTGAAAACGTAATAAAAACAGAGAAATGGGAGGGAGTTTTAAACTTGAATGACCCTGGCTCGACAGCACTAAATTTGGCATATAAAATTTGTAATTTTGTTCAAAAACCTAAAAAAAACACAAAAACTTTATTATACAGAACACAAGAAACTCATACCGTGGATTACCAATGGTCTTATAATAGATAAAGAAAGTTACGTTAACTACAGAAATGTTGTTAACAAAACAATAATTAATCAGCATAAATTTAACTTTTACAAATCGAAAATATATCCTAACCAACATGACTTTAAAAATATCTATAGAACCATATTCGATGCAGTTAATGAGAAGGATAAACATACTAAAAAATTATAAATTAAAAATGACAACAGTTTGTGGTCTTTGTAGGTAATACTTGGGGGGAGAAAGTTAAAGAAAAAAACTGCTCTAATGAAGTAAATACCTTCGGGTAATAATTGATAGAAATTTTAATTGGAAACAACTTATAAATATAATTTTGTATATAAAGGACTTGAAGAATCCTTGCTTAAAATTGAATCCTGGGGAAGCATGTATGAGAATACACTGAAACCATTTAAAATTATACAAAACTATAATATTTAGAAAAGAAAAACGAACACCTATATATATCAACATTATAACGAAAAATTCCTTGTATGTTTTGAGTGTTTGTTCTTTTATGTATTAAAAGTCTTTGTTAAAAAACTATGTGGATCATTCACATTCAACTAGGACTGATGTAGTTCGAAATTTAAGAATATCAAATAGTATGAAAAATTTGAATCTCAAATCGATTGATTATCTTGGCTCTAAGATCTACGAGTATAATATTGTTATGAAAATATAAATACGTGAATTGAGGAGCAACTTATCAAAGCCCATTATGTCCACCCGAGGACAAAATTCAGTTTCTTGCGGTTTTGGATTTATTTTCACTTCTTCTATACACGTATTAACTTATAATAAATCAGATAGCATTAAATTCTTGTGTAATTTGTGTGCAAAATCAGATGTTCACATCGAAACGAATTATGTCCGCGAGATCTGATACATCAAAACGCATTACGATATTTACTAGACGGAAAATTCGCATGACGATATCGTGTAAACATCTGATTTTTTAAATTCTGCAATACTTAATATCGTTACTCATTACAGTATAGCTGTTGATGTATTAACGTGTTTGTTGTTTTTATATGGAAAACCTTAATCAAAGTGTTTCTGTATTATTATTATTATTATTATTATTTTGACGACGAATTAAAAATACCAGTGCCTTAGTAAAGCGTGGTCAGAATCTAAAAAACGTGCAAAAAAAGATGTTGAAGACCGAGTAGACCATATTTAATTTATAAGTTTTTCTATTAAAATTATTTCTCATATCTTGGCTTTATGTGTTTTATTTTATATTAAATGAAAAAGCTGTTCAGCTGAGTTTTATCTTTTTTTTTCCCTATTTAAGGTTTACAACATCGAGCATTATGTCCCATATCAGCCACAACATAACGCATTATATTCACAATGATGGATCAAAAAGCGTTATGTCTAACTGTTTATTGAGTTTGTCTTACAATCTTTATTAGTTTTGATTTTAATTAAAACTATTTATCGAGCATTATCTATGAAAATACCTTATTAAGCAGGATTAAAATGAACGGAAACAAGAAATATTCGTTTTTTGTAGTTGGTGAAAAAAAAATTTTGATATACAGTGGTGGTCAACTAATTAGAAACAGTGTGAATAAATTAATAAAAATCATAAATCTTTTGTAAATAAAATTGTTTTTTCTTAAATTTCTCGCCCATTGTCGTAACTATAATTTACCTTTAATATTACCATAAATTTAGTGGATTTGTCTTTACATATATACTTTTAAAAAAAAAGTTCATTTTTTAAACAAATATTGAATTGGACAACTAATTAGAAACCAAAGATTTATCAATTTAAAAAAACAAAATAAGAACTCTAAACTCTAAAAAAATTAATATTTTGTAGCAAATCCCTTATTTTCAATGACAGCTCTACATCTCCTGGGCATTGACTCCACCAGATGTTGACATCTCGCTAGTGGTATCGATTTCCACGCCTGCTCTGCTTCTTCCGCCAGATCTTTAAGGTTTTAAATATTTTTATGTTCTAAAAGTGTTTTCAGATCTCTCCAAAGATTCTCAATGGGATTGAGATCCGGACTACATGAGGGCCAATCAAGTACATCAACATGGTTATCGTCAAACCATTTTTTTACAGACTTACCCGTGTACTTGTCTTGTTGCAAAACCCAAGACACCGGCAAAGTTTCATCAGCAAAAGGCAACATGTGGTTCTCTATAATATCTTTATATTTTTCTTGGTCAAGAATACCGTCAATTTTCACTAATGGACCAACACCACGCAAAACATCCCCATAATTTTATATTTCCACCTCCATTTTTGACTGTGCTGGTTGTACACTTCGGATTATTTTCCGCACCCCTTGGTCTTCTCACAAATATTCTACCATCACTACCAATGCGATTTATTTTTGTCTCATCAGACCATAATACTTTTTTCCACTCTTTTATGGTCCAATTAATATGGTCCTTAGCGAATTTTAATCTAGCCTGGCGATTTTTCTTCTTTAGCAGTGGTTTCTTGCGGGATACTCGTTCAAATAGGTTGGCCTCATTAAGTCGTCGTCTTATAGTTCGTGATAATATCGCGATAGCTGGAGAAAATTCTTCTTTAATCTGGTTGGAGGTTAAAAATGGATTCATTTTAGCCATTCGAACAATAGTTTCATCAGTTCGTTGGCTGGTTTTTTTAGATCTTCTCTTGCGTGGAATATTTTCGTACGTTTTATGTTCTTAGGTGGTCAGCTATTTTACTAAGTCCAACCTCTTTCCCTTAGCGTAAAAATTATTTTACGCATTGACGGATCACAATTTTTTTGTGAACTGTGGAAGACACAAACACAAGGCTTATAGATACAAAAAACACAAGTTGTTACCAGTACAAAGGTTTGAAATGAACTATACGCGCGTTTATTTTCGTCGTTTCTAAGTAGATGGCCAACTGTGTTATCTTTAAATTTTGTTTATATTAGAAATTTCTTAGTGGAATCTCTATAAATAAATTATATATTGCTGTTGTGATGAACAATCAAAATTTTACAACAAGTTGGTTTTAATTTATTTTAAAGAACTGAAACATTGAATAAAGTATTTTTTTTTAAATCGTTTCTAATTAGTTGGCCACCACCAATTCATTTTGAAAAGTTACTCTTCAATTATTCTGATAATTTTTGTACTGTTTTGCTCGTGTTTTTTTAGTTTTAAGTTGATTTAAGGTTCTACTTACATTTAGTTATTATTTTATTTTCACCTATAGTTTTCAAGTATTTCTTCTTGTTTGAGGACCCCATTTAGGTGATATTCTTGTAGATCCCTGTATTTTATATTTTCTAGAATTTCTATACTTGCTTCTTTTGACTGTCAGTATTCTCTTGAAATTATTGTTACTCATCAGCAAAAACAATGTACAAAAATTCGAATCATTTCTAAATCATTCCATGGGTCTTTAAAAGGTATCGCGTTTTCAGACATTTTAATTGTTTAGTCAGTTTTTACCTTGAAAACAATTAAACAACAGTCAACGCGAGTCAGGTTAGAGTTTTTGAAGTTGTCAATAAAGGTGTGTTCCCGACATAAAAGAGTATTCCTTGAGTAAGGATAGGAGTGTGTTCCTGAATTTCGTTACAATATTTTGCTTTGTGCAATAAATAAAATAAATAATGAAAGAGCTTTTATCCATAATTATAAGGGATATAGCAGTAAGAACTTCATTTATTTAGTAATTGATTAATTCCTTTTTTACAGTAAACTTAATTGCCTAGTCTTTAGATCGTTGTATTAGCTTGAGTCTGTAGCTAGGGTAGCTGGTTTCACAGATCGAGATATATTGAATTTATGTATTTTTTTCAAATGTTAAATATTTCTCTTTTGGCACATACAGAAATTTAGGGTTCTAGTCGACTTTAGGTATCTCCGATTTTTAACATTTCTGAATATGAAATAGTAAGCTAATCTTAATGAATAAGATGTTCTTTAATAAAATAATAAAAAAAGAAAAAAAAATCATGATGTGTACCTATATACGATATAAACGCGTTTTTGAGTATTCGCCGCAAGCGCTTCATGGTTTAATGGTAATGAGAGTGAACTATGAGCCGGGCTAAGCTGGCACTATACGCGGAGGATACAGTAATTTATATACAATCCTTCTATGTGCAAGCAACTAAACAAGGATTATCCCACCACCTAACAATACTCCTCCCCTACTATGATGAAGTGGAAGTTAAAGGTAAACGCAGCCAAAACTGAAATGGTTTCTTTTACTCAAAAATTCACTAATCGCCGAATAATAGCTCCACTTATCGTCAAAGACACTCCTATTACTCCCGCTAAAAAAGAAAAATGCCTTCGGATCGTACTCGACGAAAGATCAACCTTCCCCGCGCACATCTCCTCGGTAATACAAAAAAACTCTCTTCGCGCAGCAAAAACTTTATGCCCTAATCTGTTTCAAACCACCCGGAAAATAAATTGGCAATTTATAAACAAATCATAAGGCCTTCTCTAACATACGGGGCTCCAGTTTGGAGCATCATATCGGACACGCCTCCAAGTTTTTCAAAATAAAATCCTGAGAGGCGTTTTATCTGCGGACAGAGACACTCGGATCCGCGAACTGCACGAGAATACCGGTGTGAAATATATCGACAGAGTCTCGGAGAGGTTCTACACCACTTATGTGCAAGGAACGGAGCTGACTAGAAACATTACAGAAATACGATATGATAACCAAACAAAAGTCACACATGGGCCAATCTATAAACGTCTGCCAATTTATTACCGGGGCTCCTAAAACACCTTTTCCGCTACGAGTTCTAAATATTTTTAGCCAAACTGATCGATTGAATGGGCGGGGGCATGGTGAGCGCCTCTCTGGTCGTTGCCCATAGAGCATCGTTCACTGCGCCACTTTTATTCAGCCGGTACCGCTTACTCAGACTCGCGTCTATATCCCAACACTAATGCGAGACATTGCGCATGCCTCTGGTCGTTCAATGTTAAATGTCACATTCTTTCCATCCCATCAGCTGTTGTTGTGTGGACTGATGCGGAGTGTGGTTTATTTGTTATTTTGCAAAGGCAAATCTGGCAAAGTTATTATGTGATTATCACTTGTTACTTGTTTTATATCACAATTGTGTTCTTGTGTTTCATTTCAAAAAATGGAGGAGCAGGTTAATGCCCAGTAAGTTATTATCATTATTGAGATTGTAAGAATATTAATTCCCATTTTTTGTAGAAAAATTGTGTATGTTTGCACGGAGTGTGGGACGAAATGTAGTACAAAATCAAATATTAACGTTCACATGAAAAGGAAACACAAAGATTTCGTGAAACCATCCACTTTAAAGACCTTAAAATGCCCTTTATGCAGCACTTTGTTTTCTTTAATGACTGAACTGGATCAGCATTTTTTCCAATGTGCATGACTTACCATTGAAGCAAGAAAACCTGGAATTTAATTCATTTGATGAGTTTAAGGAGTGGAAGCTTGAAATAGAGACAAATAATCAGTCATCATATGTTCTTTTAAATTCCAGAAGTCTCAATGACAAATCAAAAATAATAAAATATATTTGTCACCGATCTGGAAACTACACAGAAAATGTCAAAAATACAAAAAGAGAGCGGCAACCAAAAGTTAAGGGTTCAAATAAAATTGAGTCTATTTGTCCAGCAAGGATAACAACAAATATAAATTACAAAGGTAGGTACTATATTTTTAAGATTACTTTTATAGGAATAGTAGAAACATTTCTACTGATATTGGCATGTTTCCTAATTTTGTCATTATTTTTTAAGGGAACATTATGGTCAAGTATATATCCACCCACATAGGACATAAGCTGGAAGTAGGAAGGCTGCGAATGACACAGTTTGAACGTGAATAATTAGCTGGAAAAATGTTTCAAGGAATTCCCCATTACAAAATTTTGAATGATTTAAGTAAAAATTTTAACCCTTCAGCCAGAATTAGCTATACCAACAAAACATGACTTACCTAATGTAAGTAAATCCTTTAAAATAAATTCAGACATGATTTTTGATGAAGACGACACTAAAAGTGTAACTATTTTAATTGAAAGATTGAAAAAGATGTCTAACTTGGATAATCCTATATTATTGTATAAACCTTATGGTGTAGAACATAGTACCATAGGAAAAAATAATTTTCTTTTAATTTTTATGAATGCAGCTCAAACAGAAATGCTTGCAAAATATGGGCATAACATTTTAATGATTGATTCAACCCATGGGACCAACCCATGGGACAAATTCCAGAACTTAAGCCCAGAATTTTTATGTCGGACGATTGTAATATATTTTATAATGCCTTTGTGAAAGTTTATGAACATTCACCTAACAAAGTTTTATGTGACTGGCATGTAAAAAGAAATCTTAATGATAATCTCTCTAAAATAAATTCGGTTGAAAAACGCAAAGAAGTTAAGAAAAATATAAAATTATTAATTAATGAACTTGATGAGTTAACTTTCCAGAAAATGATGACTAATCTGATAAAAAGTATAACTAGTGATGAGGATACAAAAAAATATGGACTGTACTTTGCCACTTACTATGCAAAAAGACCTGAACAATGGGCCCATTGTTTCCGGAAAGGATTTAAAAAGAACACTAACATGTGTCTGGAAAAATGGCACCAGGAGTTGAAACATAATCCTCAAATGGCAGGAAAATGTCAGAGAAGACTGGATGTCAGCATTATTAACATTTTAGAATGCCTTCGTATGAAATTTTTAAGAAGATTGGTGACAATATCAAGAAACAGGGTTCCCTATAAACTTAGTGAGTTAAGAAAACGTCATAAAATTGCCGAGCAATTCGCGCACACTGTTGAAATTTTTGAAGATATTCCTAAACAGAAATGGCTTGTTGCTTCATCTAAGAACACGAATAGTACTCCAGGTTTAGAATACTATACTGTTGAATGTATTAAAGATACTCAAGAAGTATGCCAATGCAATTTTAATTGCAATGAATGTAAATGCTGCCTTCATACATATTCATGTACTTGCCACGATTATGCTATACAGTATAACATGTGTAAATATATACATATGATTTGTACAAGGTACCCTCCTACTCCACGAGAAAATATTTTCTCCATGAATAATGAAGATTCTTTATTATATATTGATGAAAATAATATTGATGATGAACATCAGCTTATATCCTGCCAACTTAATCAAAACACTAGAGATACCGTTCAGTTAGAAAAAAAGTCAACTCTGGAAGAACTAAGCATTCTGACAAGCTTGATATCAAATAGCAATAATTTAGAAGAAATTACTTATGCAAAGAAAAACATCAAAACTATAATTTCTGCTATTAGTGCAATGAAAACAACTACAATAAGCCCTCTAGTTTCTAGTGAGTACTACCCTCATAACAAGAAATCTGAATTACAAAATCGTAGACAGCCATTACCAGTAACTACATCTTTGAAATCCCTAAAAAGGAAAAGAAAGAGAAAAGTTGAGGATGAAGAGTTTGATGATTATACTACTTTAGTAAACTTTGTTTGTGATAATTAATTGATAGTGAAGTGATAATACACGATATATTTTTATATTAAACGAAAAGAATAACATTATTTTTGTTTATTTCCTAAATACAATAATTTAAAACAAAATAAAAAAGAGTTACAAATAAAATTTTGTACTATTTTTACGAGCAGAAAAAAATATGTCCTACTCAAAAAAAATACAAAATGCTCTTAGAACGATACATGGTTTTCCCATCTTCCAAATTTAAATGCGATATTATATTTTGCCTGACAAGCGCATTCTCCGCAATAGTGTTGGGATATAGACGCGAGTTTACTCAGCCGTTGCCTTTGCATTTCCGCTGCAATGTAAAATAGTGGGAAACCAACGTCGCTGCTTAGAGCGAACCTTTTCCGCTACAAGGTACCTGAATGAATTTTGATGGGGTTTTTCGATCCGGCTTTTCCCCAAGCATTTATATTATAACTCACCCAAAGCATGCTTGCGTATTAGCGATAAGAGCGTCTTGCTCACCAACGAATGAAGCTCTCACATAAATCATTTGATAGGCGGTGGGACTCGATATCGTCATTGGTTGAATGATCTTATACTTACGTTAAAAATGTGCCAGTTTTACTTTTTTAATTTTTTTTGCAACTAAGAATTTTGTAGGTTTGGAAAAATTATTTAATTTGAATGAAATTAAATATGTTTTTTTTAATTTCATTAAAATTAAATTAAAAAAAAACAAACTTGGTTAAAACTGAAAACTTGGGTTGGGATGGGTTGGTTTGAATTGGATTGGGATAAATTGTTTAAAAGTTAAAATATTGTTGTAGGCTTACGCCCCCCATGTGCTCGACATTTACGAGCCCTCTTTATATTTTTTCATATGAATAGAATCTCAAGGCTACGAACTTCTGCAGCATTCTGCATAAGGGTATGCATTTTTTGCTTGTGTACAAATAGTGAAACCCATTCACTATTATAATGTAAAAACACTGCTATCATTTTGGCAGATAGATTTAGATGCCTTTCGTGTTTTCTCTTATATAAGATATACTTGTTTCTTATTACTTACATTGAGCTTTAGAGCAATAATTATGTTTATTATAGAAAATATACACAATTTGGCAACTGCGAGATCATATATCAAAAGTTTGACAATGTAATTATCAATAGCAACCAGTTTCGATCATCAAATAGACTAGAGTAGACCTCTTTTTTGACATAATTTAAAGGAATTAAATATTATTTTTTCGCGTCTTATGTGAATAATCCGCAAAATTTTTTCTCTTAATCTATTCTTTTCAAAGTACTCTTTATACTCATATTTTAAAATATTGCAAAATCGGAGATACTTAAAGTCGACAAGACTCGAATTTATGTTTCTGACGGTTTAGGTAAAAGCAGCCCTTACGAGAACTTATAATAAAACAATGACGTTGAATTTCGCGCCGCCGACGGCGTCGAAAAAGAAAAAGGGCGGTGGAGACGGTATGGAGGACCTTCTAGGCGAAGAAGCCGCCCTTTCAGATGATGAAGATGAAAACGACGACAATGTCGACACTGATGCTTTGGTCAAGGTAAATTGTTCTCTTGTATTATTATCGCATCTGATTTTTTTATATATTTTGAAGGTGAAAACTAAAGCGAGCACCAGCAAAGCTTCGGAGGGTAAAGCGAAAGGAAAAGCTAAAGATACTAAGGGTACAAAAGGAAAAAATAGGAAATAAGTATTGATTTTTTAAATTAAAGGGCTCGCGTTGAAATGTCTCATTTTATTTAGGTGTTAAGTGTAAAAATTAATGTCTCGATTTTGTGCTCGTTGCTGTTTTATTTGAGGATATTTTTGTTTTTAAACTTTTACATTTATTATATTACACTATACAATAGAATAATTTTTTTTGTACACGATCTTTTATTTAATAAACTAGACAAAGACATCTTATAGGTACTTAAGTCCACAAGATATGGCGTAGGCCATAAGCAAATTGGCCGCTTGTTCAGTTTCTAGCAGAATTTTCGCTTCGTGAATCCATTGCCTTGCCACTACCCTATTTTTAAATAAATTATAAAAAGGTCATTATAATAATTTGAAAAATCCCTTATTGGAATGATTGTCGGACAAATTAATGATGGTTGTGTCCAAGTAAATTTTACACGGTTATTGACAAAAATGCCAAAAAAATTAGGGTTGGATTATCTTAGGTTAACTTCCCAGAGAAATTTCTCAACCTTATAAGTAAATTTAAATTGGCATTATGTAATTTCACCTCTATTTTTTTTAGTCGTGAATATCAGTTTATTGGGGGAGGATCAGTTCTTGTAGATGAGGTTTGAAATGTCTTAAAGTATACGCTCAAATTATCAGAAATTCCAGAAGTATCCCTTTAGTAAATTCTTCAAATTTGTTCAGATCCTCCCACTCCTTTACACCGAAAATTGAAAATTCTAAAATTGTCTTTATCCACAAAATTCAGGAGTGCTCCCAAGGAACCATCGAGTCACAGGCCTGCTCCACACTATTATATTAAGGATTAGGTTTGAGGTGGATTCGGTATTTTAATAATTTTTTTAGCTCCTTTGAATTATACACAATATTTTCCCTCTTTCATTGAACTCTAGAGATTTTCGAGATTGTACAATAGTAATTAAGATAAAACTTCATTATTTAAAGGGTTTTATTTAACGGTGTGCTTCTTATTCTTGTTTTTTTAAAAGTACCGTAATTGTATATTTATGGTGTTATGGAAGATTGTTCTACGCGAATAACACCTTTTGTATATATACGCTATATTAATGCACAATAAACTTGATTTTGACTTGTTGGGTTTCATGGGACAAACAATTCATCAAAGGGAGTCAAATCGGACACACATTTAATCTCTTAATAAGTTAAACGTAAATATTTATATTTATTTTTTACCTTGGAGCTCCTTGCAAAAGATTCATATATTTTAACGCCTGCGTCAGGTCCCCTCTATCCAACCAAAAACGCGCTCTATACAAAATATCGTGCGTGGACAACTTGTTAAAATCGATCTCTTCATCGTTCAGTTCAGACTGCGAGATGTAACTGGCCGATTTAATCAGTAGAATCGACTGAAGATAAGATAAAATATGGACCAGAAGAGGGGCTCCTTTTGCGGGCACCAAGTCCACTTTACGCGCCAACTTGTCCACTTCGTTGAACCGTTGCTTTAAGGCTTCTTCTGGAAAAATCCCTGGAAAAAGTTTCAGTCAGACCCGACGTCCAATATGGACATTTATTACCTCTTTCAAACGCCTCCTTAGGCACCCCGTTAATAACGACGCGGGCCAATTCGTCGTTGTGTGAAACGGCGGACATCATGGCGCCCAACTCTTTATGCAAGGGGCGCATTTGATTTTTCCAAGGGATCCCCGGGGAGCCCCATTTGATCGCTTGTTTTAGGGATTGAGAGGCGCACCATAAAGCCGGAGCATCATGGAAGGACAGCTCGTTGTTCGCGTTGCTTTCCGACACTCTGACACCGTAAATTTTGCCACGTTGATACAAAAATTCGAACATTACATTGAAGTGGTCTAAGTTATGATGAACAAACAAACATATATGGGAAATTTGTCGTTGTCATTGGAGGAGTGGCATAAGGTGTGTTCGGTTTTTGCGATTAGCAAGGAATACGGCAGAATAGTTTACAACGGTCATACCACAACAGGCCGAGGGTAGTAGGAGGTCTGACTTTAAACATTGAAGGTTTTCTTAATCTTCAGTTGTATAGAGCTGTTGCCAAGAACGAAAAATATCTAAATTAAGAAATGAGCTTCAGAACCATCCCTCAAATTACTATGCTTCCGGAACTCGGCTATCAGGAGTATAGGAAACATTTACATAAGCTTGAAATCTAAGAAAATATCAGTTGAGACCAGTAGAAAAGAGTTGGGTCAGTAGAATCTATTTAAAAATAAAAATTATTAAGAGATAGTTTAACAAATGTCTCACATGGTCTTATATTTACAGTTTTTGGGTGTATCATATTTCGGAGAATCATGAAGAGACTTGAGCACTTGACGTAAACTTTGTAAAAACTCAATAATGTTAACTTTTAAGGGTTAAGTTGGAGGGGTTAAGGGTTAAGACCTCACATCAATTAAAATCCAAGCTGTTAATTTTTTTTTTCTTTTAATGCCAAAACGTTTCGACCTTTATTAGGCTTTCTTCAGGGTGAACAAAAAAAATTAATCGTCTGTTCGCCCTGGAGAAGGCAGGATACTCCACATCCAACTTAATCTTTAAAAGTTAACACAATTGAATTGGGTCACTAAAACGACACATTGAAACCCAATGTTTTGCAATAAATTAATAATTAAACCTTAAGTAAACCCTAAATAGGGTACAGACCCACTATAGGTACTGTAACTTTTGTCTGGCAAAAGGCCATTTGTATTCGTTTGCTGTGGCGCATGAAAATATGGTAAATTCTAAGACGTCAAAACTTTGTCCACTAAAAGAACAGGATTTGGTAAAAAAATATGCATACATTCGTATTGTCAAGAGTCTCTTGAATTTTTCTATACTATTTCCTGGAAGTTTTTAGCAATTTTATCACAGTAGAAAGAAGAATGGCCAAGTCGATTAAAACAATGTGACGCCATAACGACAAATCTGGCGTAAAAAGAGGCCATTAAAATTAGGAAAATGATGACCATAGACGTGAAAATCGACCATTTTCAGGCGATGTTTTAGGCAATAGAAATAGTATCATAAAGTTTAGTTTTGCCTTATAATACCTACATGTACAAATAAAGCCTCAGAAAGAGATTATAATTAATTTCGGCCCGATTCCAATCGGTTTTAGTATTTAAATATCGATCATAAATTTTTTTTTTTTGGCGATTATCCAAGAAAAACCAGTGTGCAGGATGATTTTTAGCGACTGGTACTTTTTTGGAAAAAAATTACTTTTAGGGTACTTGTAAAAATGCTGAAACAATGAGATTTAATTGCCAAAGTGAAAAAAATGTTCAAAAATTCATAACTTAAAACCTGTTTTAATTATAAGAACGATTAATATAGGAAAATATTCTCTTTATTCTCTTATTTTCTGACTCTAGATGGCGTCACTAAAAAGTTATTAAAAGTACTAAAAAAAAAACTAGAAAAATAGGTATTTTCAAATGCACGTTACTAACCCTGTCTAAATGATAGCGTTAAGGTTGATACGTCGTTTTATTCAGAAGCGATGCAGCTTCATTTAATCGAAATGAATATTTGTTAAATTTGGCAGCATAAAAATTTTACACAGATAGAACTGAAGAAAGTTAATTTTTTTCCCAAAAAAAATTCTTTTTTTAATAAAAATTGTAGTTCTCGATTAGATGCACTAGTCTTCTGCAGATCATTATTTTCGCTATTATTAATACCGTTAAATCGTCAGAGGGGCTAAAATACCATAATGAAATCTTAAACTTTCAATGTCAAAAAAAAACACTTCCGGCATGTTGACAATAACCAAAAACTATACAGTTCAAGTTCACCTAAACCCTAATCGACCCGATAAATTTAATAAAATTCAAAGAACCGATGCGACCTGTATCGAATCCCGTGTACAAAAATCGAATCAAAAAATGTTGACTTTTAAGACGTCCTTTTCCCAAAAAAAATTAAAAGTTGTGAATTAATTAAATTATTTTTAGATTATAAAAGAAAAAATATTGTATCTCTACCCTAAAAATAGAGCGAAAGTTATAAAGACTTTTGTCCGTTTTCGGCGAGAAATCCCAAAAGGTATACTGCTTCCATTAGAGCTTCACTCTAATAACGAGTGCAAAAATGTGTTTTCCCTTACCAGTTTAATTGGAAGAGAAATAAATAAATAATTTAATCAATTATTTATTTATTTCTCTTCCAGCGAACAATTGCCTAATTTACAACAAGATAAAACATTTTACAAGAGAAGAAAAACCTAACCTACACTACACATTGCACAAAAATCATAATGATATCTGATAAAAACCTTAAAAATATACAGTTCACATTACAGAATAAATTTACAGAACATTGGTTTTCTAGTCTTAAAAATTCTGTTCTATTAGTAAAACAATCCAACTGATCCGAGTACTGCTTAGCAAGTTTACCTGCCCTGGTAACAAAGGAATTATTTCCATAATTGGTTCGGTGGGATGGAATATGGAATGAGGGTGTCTGACAGGTCTGCCTATAAGAAACATGTAGACCAATTTTACCGAGTATATCTGGGTAGCAAGATCCAGAATGGAGAATGTCATAGAAGACTGGCAGGTCACGATGTTTACGAGTTTAGAGAGTATGGATGTGGTGTAAGTGGAACATTCCTTTTGAAGGCAATGTATCTTCACTCATCTGAATGTAGTTGTTATAATGAGGTGACCAAATACATGACACATACTCTAGGTGAGGACGAACTAGTGCACAGTAAAGAAGCTTAATAGAAGCAATGCCCTGGAAATCTCTGGAGCATCTTTTAATAAAACCCAGCATTTGCATAGCCTTAAATACAGTTGTTGTGACATGAAGAGAAAAATTTAACTGGGAGTTCAAAGTCTTTTACAATAGATAACACTCCCAGAGGAGTGCCATTAATAGTCTAAACATGATTAAGCTGGCCTGTACCTCGAGTGAAAAATATGGAATGACATTTACTGGTATTCAAGACCATATTATTAGCGGTGCACCAACGAAGAGGCCTATTTAGGTCAATCGTCCAAATTTGAGACTACGATAAACCTTAAGGTCATCCGAAAATTTCATCTATTATTGACCAAACAAAATTACCATAACCCAAAAGACCGAAAGGGTTTTGTTTGATCGATACTCCTACGAAATTCCTCTCGTGATACCCAAAAAATTGGTAACATTTCCAAAAAAATCATAAAAAAATGGGAAATACTGAGAGCAATGTCACCAGCGGGGTTAAAAAGCAGGCGGGAGCTGCCATGCAGCCCATTTACAAATTATGCGATCTAAAAGGTAAGAAATGGGTCAGTTTACCTCAATATTTTTGTATTACCATGTTTTAGAAACGATACAAAACTATACGATTCAAAAATGTTTTGATTCATGTTTCAGTAATATTCTAAGTACAAACAATTTCTTTCAAATGCTAGGAACGTGCCCAAAAGAACGTTCTATTCTCGTTTCATGTTCATTTGTAACTAAACACGAATGATATTTGATATAAATTGGGCCCCCTACAGCTTCCCTGTATTTATATTTCTCGTTTTAGTGCTATTTAGAAGCGTTCATATTTCTCTTGTGTTACAGGTGGAGGTTTGTTAGTAGAACTGATGAAACGAGCAACCCAAAACAAACAATACGCCGAGATCGATCATGCGATCAAAACCAAAGTAACCGCATACAAATTCAATTAATTTCCCCTTAAAAAAAATAAAAATTTCCAGGTTGAACATTTTTTATATAACAAAGGGGCCGGCCGTTACATACCGATCTCCCAAATGGTTCTTTTACGGAACAAGGAGAGGGCGAGGCACAAGTGGGTACGTACACTACATTTTGTATTTGATAGATTAGAAGACTGCTATTTTTTAGTTCATCTATCTGTCCCTCATACTCTCTTTTCAGGTATAAATCCCTAAAACTGTGTCGAAAATGCCAATTGTCAGACGAAGAGAATACATTTTTGTGTCCAATATAACTTAAGAATTAAAACGAGCGTTTAAAACTGTTGATAGGGGCATATTATTAAAAAAACTTGAGCAAATTCTTTATTAGGCCCATTGAGGGTGGAATTTGGTATACCACAAAAGGCACTGTTCTGATATAACTAATGCTGTTATTGGGTGTGAAATAGAATTATTTGCTAACGATACCATGATTTATCTTGCTGCAAAAGATTTGGACGGGATGCAAGAAAGCATTAATAAAAATTTAAATAACTTGTTTAAATGGCTCCCTAATAAAAGCCTTTGCATTAATAGAGCAAAATCAAAATTCTGCTTATTTGGGAACAAAGCATAGGTTAAAAGGTTTAAACATTGTTATAAACAATCAAAGGTGGAAATATGAAAGCCAAATTAAATATTTAGGAATTTTGTTGGACTGCAATTTAAAATTTTATGAACACGTTGATTATACAGGGTGTCCCGAAATTACATCGCAATATTTTATCAGCCGCATCTTTATCTAAAAATAAGACAAAAACTTCATATACAGGAATGTTAAAAAGTGAATCGTTTTCATGTTATAGGGTGTTTTATAATTCCTATTGAAGATGCTTTTTTGTTAATATTTTCGAAACGCCTGGTCGTTATTTTTCGAATTTTTTATCATATACTACTGTTATTATTACAAACTGATTTTATAAAATTTTATCGTAAAATATATACAGGGTCGTTTAAAATTAGTGGTCAGCAAAGATAAAAATGTCGTTTTTTCTGGTTACTTTTTAATTATTTGAATAGTAAAATTAAAAAGAACCAACATTTTTACATAAAACAGGTACTCTTGTCTGATTGCGTTAGAAACCTCTAGTTTCAAGAAATTTTTTGTTTGTTTGTTCTGTTTGGTATTTTCAGATTTTTTTTCTTAGCTAATAAGTTATTAAAATTATTTTAATTTTTCTCAATTATTTACAATTTTGAAATAAAATTTTAAACAAAGAAAACAGTTTTTGATCTGAAAATTAAATATTTGTAATAGTCTTATGTCATGTTTATACCTGATGATTTGTAACATACCTTTTAATTTTATTAAACGTGATCAAAAATACTTAATGAGTGTAGGTTGCAAAACATTTATGTCTGATTATTTAAAAAACGGACGCTTCTATCGAATTAAGACAAGAGCACCTTTTTTAGGTAAAAATGTTGGTTCTTTTTAATTTTACCATCCACATAATTAAAAAGTAACCAGAAAAAAAAGTTACGACATTTTTATCTTTGCTGACTACTAATTTTAAACGACCCTGTATACATTTTAGCATAAAGTGTTATAAAATCAGTTAGTAACAATAACAGTAGTATACGATAAAAATTTCAAAAAATAAATAATTAATCAGTTTCGGAAATATTCAATAGGCATTATAATACACCCTGTAACATGATTCACTTTTCAAGATTCCTGTATATGAAGTTTTTGTCTTATTTTTAGACAAAGATGCGGCTAGTAAAATAATGCGATGTAATTTCGGGACACCCTGTATAACGAGAAAAGTTTATTATTTTAATTTCTGTTAATAAATGCTCGACTTTTATTATATAATAGATATTAGCCTAGCAACTCTTCATCTAAAAAATTTCCTCATTTTAAAAATGTTCATAGTTATCAAACTAGAAATCTATAAATATATAAATGCATTTATTTGAATAGATAGGTGCTATTCTAGCCAAATGATGAATTCTATAGTTTAAAAATAGTTATAAGCGAGTAGTATTAAGGAATGTGATAATATGAGAGATTTTAAAAGGTTTCTAAGAGGGTATATCTCGCCTAAGTATGTTTGTATATATATGTAGTTTAAAGTTGTATTTTGCAATTTTGCTGTTTGTTTTTTTAATTTTCTTATTTTTTTTATCATGTTTTTATAGAATTGTAATTTATATTATTGTATTTCTATGTAGCAATTTGCTAAATAAATAAATATTATTCATTTGTATTTTAGTTGCCCCAGTTGAAGGCCATGGAAAATCCTGAAGAATTCGAGGTGGACGATGAGGGACCCGAAGTGACAGAAGAGGAATATCAAAAAAGTGAGTTGAAATCCGTGAAAATCATTCAAAACCAAAGGGAAATTTATGAGAAACTTAAAGTATTCATTAATTTTTTTGCAACTTTTGTAGAATTAATATTTATGGTACTTGTAAACTATCAGGGATGGTCGCCATAAATTCATACAGTCTTCCGTCTGTAGTGAGTAAAAAAATATGTAAGACAAGTAAGAATATTTCAGGTGATCCATAATACAATACAATACAATAATATATTATGTAATTCTTTACAAAATATAATAGATATTTAGTTATTGCACCTAGATGACTAAATATTTATCTGTGCAAATATTCATTCTACAATAATTAAATAAATTCATAAGTTTAAAATTAAACTAAAACAATTAATACATTTCACATTAAATCAATTGCGACTAAACTACTATAAATAAGGAAATCATTTTTCCTCTCCATTCATAAAATATAATTTAAGTGTGCGTTCAAATATTCGTACATTCTTAAATATGAACATCTTAACTGTAAGATATTCATGTTCATATTATATAATTTTGGAATTAATATATGTGATAAAGAGGAAAAGTTCAAGAATGGTTCCTTGAGATGTGACAACTTTTATTATTTCTAGGTTGCTAATTACATTATTTATTTTGGTGCTTTGGCTAATATATAACTATGACAAAATTTCCACATAAGACATCCAAGAGGTTTTAATGAGGTACTGTGTCAGACGCCTTGGCTAAGTCTATAAACGCAACAATTTTTTTGTCACTAGAGTTATACAGATCTAGTACTATTATCCTCCAGGCATATTTTTGACAAAATGTCCTTTTCCCAGAAAAATTCATCAAGCCTTTATTTTAGTGCTTTTTCAAAGACGCTTGCTATATTACTAATAAGGCTTATGGGCCAATCGTTTTGGATCTTATCTGCAGCTTCCAATTTATGTATTAGGAAGTCTTAAAATGAGATAAAAGGAACTGCCACGTATGTTATATTTAAATGACCCGATTTTAATAATTGCACTGATATTTCATATTTTCCTGGAGTGCTAATGGTCGCTCAAAGAATATACGAGGAATGATATTAGCTTCAGACACAGGCTTTAAAAACATAGAGCAGTTTACCATTATCATTTCACATTTGAATCCTGCCTCATCATCATTCAGAAATTTCATCAGCTGTAATTTTTTTGTTCCGATATTTGTTTTTTATAGTAAACGAGTTCTTCTTTAAGCAATGGATTTGGGTTTTTTATTAATTTCCTTTTTAGGTAGTTCCTGCGTTTTACTGAGGTAATTAATCTATTTGAAATCCACAATTTGCCTTACTTGTTTGTGTTTCTTATCTGCTTTTTTATGGTGAAATAGCATATAGTAACCGTGTATAAAAACATAATTGGTACGATGAAAGGGCACCTTAAATAGATTGGAGTTTCTAGTATGCATATTCATGCACTCTTGGGTCAGTCTCTGCTTTTAGATTTATATTAATATATCCTGTAAAAATTCCAATAATATTTCCTGAGAGGCCAGAAATATGCTCTTTCAAAACTTTAAGGAAAGCCTGTTCATTAATGTTGGGAGACTTATAAATAACTGATATATCAAAAGTAAAATTACAGAGCTTTAGAGTTATTTTATTTACCATCATTTTTGAGTGAAAAAGACGTTGAAAATGAACTGCAATAGAAAATCAAAAAATCGATCCACAAAAATATATAACTATTTCAGATCCAGAAACTTGGTACAATATACGTATATCTCTTCTCTGTAGTCAGTCTAAACTGTGAGTTACTTATTTTATGGGGTATTACGTCACTTATAGCAAAAAAAAATTAAATTAATTAAATCATGTCTAAAATCAAATGATTTCTTAATTTGCACAACTCATACAGCTAAGCTATTCTCTCAGTTTAGTTCACAATCTTTGGCCAAGCTTTATATTACACAAGCCCTGCAAAATGCCAAGGAATCTACTTCAAATAAATAGGTTTGTTCAAGTTTTATTTACCAATTTGATTTCATTTGTAAGAAAATTTGAGTGGACTTAAGAATAATAAGGTCTTTTTAAGGTTTCCTTTAAATAAAAAAACTTGCTCTTAATTGATTTAAATTAATATTTAATTGGCAGTATAATTTAAATCATGTCTAAAATCAAATGATTTTTTAATTTGCATTTGCAAGTTTCTTGTTTGGCGAACATATGGTCTTAATAAGTAAAGAAAAAATTGAGCTGAAAAAAATTTTTTTGAGCATGTGCGACAGTATTTTCTAATTTGATTTTTGTTATAAGTGACGTGATATCCAATGAACTAAGTAACTCATTATGAATTCGTCACAACAATACCGATTTTACTTAGTCTAAACTGTGCCAAAAAAGTATTCAAACCTGTTCCTGATGATCCAAAACATAACTGGAAAGTATTAACTTTGAAATCATACAAAAAAAGCGACATTTTTAGATCCATCAATGTACAGACCAACCTGTTGGAAACTAAAAGAAAGAGGCGCTGTTGGTGAAACCATTATGCATCTCTGTCTACTAAACGCAACCTCACTGCACGCGGACATCGCCAAGAGACTTTTAAGATTCTATCCTAAACTAATAGACGATATTTACATCTCTGACGAGTATTACGGTAAATAAAACATGTTCTCCAACAAACTCCGCATGAAACATTAGAGAGATTTTCCAGGTGAAAGTGTTTTGCATATCGCCATAGTAAACGAAGACCCGCCAATGGTGAAATTCCTTCTGGCGGCCAACGTGAACATCCAGGAACGTTGCTTCGGGAATTTCATGTGCCCGGAAGACCAAAAGTCGAGCAGATCCGACTCTTTAGACCACGAATGGGTGAACGTTTCTCCAATAACGAATTACGATGGGTAATATAACGCATCCGGAAATTCCAGATTTGAGAACTGGTTAAAAAAATCATTTTTAGGTACGTTTACTGGGGAGAGTATCCATTGACATTCGCCGCCTGTTTAGGGCAAGAGGAGAGTTTCAGGCTTATTTTGGCCAAAGGGGCCGACTTGGATGCCCAAGATACTAACGGAAACACCGTGTTGCATTTGTTGGTTATTTATTCTAAAGTGGTAAGTTTAATTGGGAAATAAACAGGGATTAAGGGTGAAGTATTTATTTTTTATAAACTTTACTACTGTTAACCATACTTATACTTAACTCAGTTTAACGTATGAGTTAATTTTATCCCAGAGGAATTAAATTTTACGATGCCTTACTATTCTTCATTAAAGAGATAAAAGACTAAAATAAAATATTAAAATAATTTATTTTGAGTACCCAAGACGTTACTGGATTTTATTACTATTATGTAATATAATGATTCTCCTATTCCAGTGTTAAATGTACCACATAAAGTGTAAAACAACCAGGGTCCGTTTTGAACTCCATTTTCTTAAAGTCTTTGGTATAAAATATCATGCGCATCAAAAGTAAAGGCTTTAACTAAGTTCTCAAAAACTGCCAATTTTTTTTGTATAGCATGTTAAAAGTAAAAGTTACATTGCATATTTACATAACATATTATATGCAATAAAGGTCTTGCAATAATACTAAAATTCAAATATATTACGAGTGATATACATATAATGTAAATTTAATTTAGAGTGCCCCATGGATTACTATATGTGTGGGCACATGGTTTAACTACATACAAGAAAAACAACGAATTATAACGGTAAATATAGGTAATATTATACTAAGTACTTAAAGATGTAAATGATAAAAGGAAAAGTTATACCAGAAAATAGAGTAGCAAGTAAGTACGAACAAAGTCATTCAGTAAACCAATCTATATTATTTACATGCTTTTGCTTCTTTATTACAGTTTGCCCCAGTATTAAATGTATGAGTTAGAAAACTTACAAATGATTTGTCTCTTGATACGTATTTAATTACTGCTTTAATACATAATTGATTTAAATTTAATATATATTAGCTTCACAGAAAGAAGCAGTAGATCACTACAGTTTTGGTTTTCTTACAATAATTTTTAATATACCGGGTGACACAGAAAAAAGGGAACCCTTAATAACTTTTTACTTTTCACATATTTTATTGTTTTCCATCACTTCCTGTTTGACAGGAAGTGACACTAACTTTCTTATTTTAAATGAGACACTTGGTATATTATTACGTATTTCGATAGAAAAATCATTATCAATATCTAAAAACACTGAGGCTATATTTGCTACCTTTTGTTTTATACTCATAGAAAAAATCATTTTTTTACCTAATCATTTTAAAATAGGGTGCCATGAATGCGTTGAAAGTTTTAATTTTTAATCACGGAAAACTTGCATTTTATGACTTAATCTTTTACACGCCTATTTAAAATGTCCAAACCATTAATTTTCGCATTTAATTAATTTTTTTTAATAGCACATTATTGGGAACAACCACTTTTGAAATGCGGTTCCTTTTTCCCAATAATTTCATTTAATTATTTTTTATATCGGTTGATAAATTATCCCATAAAAAGAAACTAACTAATTTACAAAAATGAACAAACAGGAAGCATTAATAATAATAATATTAATAATAATAAATCGTTTATTTGCCCAATTTACAATAAAGTATTATATCTTAACTAGATACAAAGATAATAAATATCATATGCTTTAAAATTTAAAAAAAAATCTTAACCATAATATAGGCAAAAAGGAAGCTTAAGGTGTATAATAAGTTATAATTTCTTTTTTGTTTCTTTTGTTGCATCCAAAATAAATTATTAGGTATCCTCCAACAAGTGCCAAACATCCAATAAGCTTTAACATACCCAATACGGAGAAATTGGACCTCTATGCCGGAGATTCAAAGAATGTACGTCAGTTCTATAGCGTATTTTATTTAATAGAGGGGCGATTTAAAATTATTACTTGGTGAAATACTGTAGCAGCATGAAAATTTCTACGATCCTCCATAGAAAGCCATTTGGTTTGTCGTAGCATGTAACTGACAGGATCTCCACGACGAATGCCGTAAATTAATCGCAAGCATGACTTTTGCACTCGCTGAATTCGACCTTTGTCGATAGAGTCTAAGCATGGACCATATACGATGTCGGCATAATTAAAATGACTCAAAACGAGAGCGTCGCATAAGGTAATTTTTTGAGATGTTGAAAGCAGGTGTCTATGCGGAAACAGTTGTCTTAAATTAGAATAAGCAGATTGAAATTGGTGTCAATTGGTCTCATATTGGTGTCAATGTGAAGTTACAAATTGCGGGAACAAGTAGAATGCAAAAGCTTGTTTGAGGAAGCTTCCAAAGCCATAGTCTGATGCAATACTTCGCGATTTTTATCGAAAATCAAGAAGGTAGATTTAGACGAGTTTATTTGCCGATTGTGTTTTTCTGAAAAGTCTATTAAGGCTTCTAGATCATCGTTTATTTTCTTGGCAGCTATTTCTTTACTTTCAGGAGATAAATAAAAGTAGCACTGCAATATTTTCAACAACTGGTGAGATTACTAGTATAAATACAAAATAAAACAGGTCCCAATATGGAACCTTGCGGAACTCCACATAACTGAAATGCCCTTACTCGTTTCAACGTATTGATTTCTATCGGTTAAATAACTGACGGTCAAATTAATGACCCCTGTCTATTTTTTTCAGCTGACATAGCATATCATTTTTTGTCGAACGTCATATTACTATTTGAGAATAAAAGAACAAATTTTTCAATGCAATATTGTTTTCAGTATCTTAATACGACATATTTTATTTAACACAACATTTTTTTTTTTTAATTTCAATTGAAAAATATTTGAAGAACGCATTAAAACGCAGCCTATTCAAGCAATCAAAGGCTTCTATACTAATTTTTATTGATTAAATGCGTTTATTTATGTGACTTAGTTTTTTCTTCTTATGGGCTTATTTATCAACCGATTTAAAAAATAATCACATCAAATTATTGGGAAAAAGAAATCGCATTTCAAAAGTGGTTGTTCCCAATAATGTGCTGTTTAAAAAAAATAAGTAAAAGTCAAAATTAATGGTTTAAATAGGCGTGTGAAAGATTTAAGTCATAAAATGTAACGAAAACTATTTTTTCGTGATTACTTGATTAAAAATTAAAACTTTCAACGTCTTCATGACACCCTATTTTAAAATTTAAAGAAGTGATTTTTTGTATGAGTATATAACAAAAAGTGAAAAATACAGTATGATTGTTTTTATAATATAATTTTTTATTAAAATACGTAAAAATATACCAAGTGCCCCATTTAAAATAAGAAAGTTAGTGTCACTTCCTGTTAAACCGGAAGTGATGGAAAATAATAGAATATGTCAAAAGATGCTCTTGTAACTATTCTATCGCTATACCAAATTTCAATAGTTTATCTTGAAAAGTAAAAAAGTTATGTGTTCCTTTTTGTCTGTGTCACTCGGTTTATTTCTGGGTAATTACTGAAGGTTCTATAATTATTTTATTCGTTGCTCCCTATACAGCAAGGCACTAATTTAATATAGTTTCTACGAGAGATGAATAAACTAACGTTAATAAATGATGGTCCATAAACTTTTTGGTAGAATTTATAAATAAGCTTTCTAATTCTGGCTTGCACATATGCTATATACGCCAACCAATTTAGGTTTGTTCTGTTGGTTTTTTTTTTAATTAAGTAAAGAAAATTATCTGAACAATTATGATACACAGATAGCTGTCTGTGTTGGCAAACCAGGTTTTAATGTTTTTATGACATTTTCCGCTTTATTCTTAATCTACTCCAAGTTGCTTCCTTTCATTTGAATGACGTATTATCAGCAAAACAAATCACTTCTCCCTCCCTGCTCATCTGTCAACAAATCGAGTAATTCATTTACCTATACAAGGAACAAAGACTTGACAATCTTCACTGGTTCATCCATTTCAGGTTAAGTGGTCCAGTTAGGTACTGTGTCAGCACATTGAAATATACTTGCTCACGTGGACAGATTAAGATTTTCCAATGGGAAAAACGTGGAAAAGTTCAATTTTCACCGTTACACCTCCATCTCATCATAGTCTTTCTTTAACAACTAAAAATGCGATTGTTTTAGGACGCGTTTGATATGGCATATGAAGTAGGAGCCAGCCTAGCGATAAAAAACGTGCAGCACCTCACCCCGCTCACTTTGGCAGCGAAACTGGCAAAACAAGAAATCTTTTTTCACATTTTAAAACTCGAGAGGGACATTTATTGGCAAATAGGTAAGAGTTTTTTTTTCAACTTTGAGTGTACTTTCTCTTCCTTTGGTCAAATAGGTAAGAGTAAAAAAAAAATTCTCAAAGAGACCTCTTAATAATAAAAATTCAGAGATTGGAGGGACCCAAAGTCATTTCCCTTCTGCCGTTCAAGTTGGGTTTATAGCACGCATAGGAAAAAATCTATCAATGCACACAAAACTAATGCTTTATAATGCTATTGCCGTTCCCCATCTCCAATTCTGTTTGACATTATTATTTAATTTACCCCAATATATAATAAACCAGTTTGAAATAATACAAAATCGAGCTATGAGACTGATCCTTAAATGTAATCGTTATGCCCCAGTTGTGTCTATGTTAAACGTCCTAGGTATGTTGTCTGTGAACCAAAGAATTATGTTTAATGTTTATCTGTTTATTTTTAAATTAAAATTTGATACCAGACTATATCTGTGATAAATTGACAATTTTTAATGATGTTCACAATTATCTTACTCGCAACCGAACTGATTTCCTAGTTGACAAATGTAATACAACTCAGTTTCTCAAGTGAATATTATATAGGGGCTTAATAGAATTCAATAGGTTACCGACTAGTCTTAAATCCTGTGATAGTTTTAACGTGTTTAAAAGGCTCTTGAGAAAATTTGTTCTAGAGATTTAGTATTTGTCTTTTTTATCTTTATTCTGTGTTACGATTTTTATATTCTATGTTATATCATTATAGGTTTAAATTATTTTATGTCATTTTAAATTTTATTATTTATTTTACCTTAATTTTATTGTGTGTTTGTGTTCTGATTTTATTATATTTTAAAATTTTATTTTCATAACTCATGTTTTACTATTTATTCTTTTACGTTTAGCTTAAGATTTTATTTATACATTTTATATGTTTGTTTTTCTTACCTTTTTTTATATTTCCACTCATACGTGAATGCATAATCTTAAACCTATTTATTTGCCAACAATACTCGTACCTTATACCAGCACTATTATTGTAATATTATCCTTATTTTTTGGTTTTGTTTTGGTTTTTAATTTTAGTTTATTAGTATTATATCAAATGCAACACTATGTATTTTATTTTTATGTAGCAGATTTTTTGCTAAATAAAGAAAGATTTATTTATTTTATTTTATTTAGTTTTGAAACCGGATATAATGTGAACGTCAGCAATATTTTTTATTTTAACTTAAATCTTTGTGCTGTTAAACGAATAGCTTTACCGATGATGCCTTAAGGCGAAACAACACGTTTAAAAAAAATAATAATGTAAGACCATTGACTTTTTGTCCCTCCAATCTCTGAATTTTAAGTAAGAGTTTCATTAATATGGAGAATATTATAAAGCGGATTTTTCTAGGTAGTATTACTTGTGCCGCTTACCCTTTGAGTCAAATAGACACGATCGACGTAAAAACTGGACAAATCAGTAAAACTTCTGCCTTGAATTTAGTGGTTTTTGGAGTAAGTATTCCTATAATAAACGAAATTGGTTTGATCTGGAGGGTTTTTAGGAAAAAGATGAACATTTAGAGCTCCTGGATGGGGTGCTTATAGACCTCTTAAATGCCAAATGGAACACGTTTGTGAAATCGAAGTTTTACAGGCAGTTTTTCACTTTTGCCTTTTATTTTATCGTTTCTCTCGTGGCCTTTATTTTAAGACCGGGGCCTCCTTTACACACCGAAGCCCCCAAAAATGCTACTAATATCACTAAGCATGCGCACAATAATGATTCAGCAAGTAATTCCACTGCAATACTTAATCTTACCGCTAAGGTACTTATTAACTTAAGTAAGGTCGCCAAGAAAGGTGAGTGATTATATTCATGGTAAGTGATGGTTTTTGATGGGGTTTTTTTCAGATGACGATGATGACTATGATGTGGAAGAATGGTGGGATAATTTGCAAGAAGAGTGCAGACTAATGAATTTGGATAAAGTTGAGGGGCAAATACGGTTTACGGCTGAACTAGGAATCACTTTTGGGGCGTTTTGTTATTTGGCCGCGGCCATTAGGGAAACGAAATTTTTAGGCATGAGGATGTTTTTTGAAAATCTGGTAGGGTGTAAAGATTTTTCTCTCTGCTCAGTAGATATTCTGATAAAGGCGTTTTTAGATGACCGCACCCTCCAGGGTGATGTTTTTGTTCTCGTGCATTTTGGTGTTCGGGGTGATCCCCTGGTTAAGGATCTCGTGTCAGGATCAAATTGAAGATATCGTCGCCGTCTTGGTTATGTTGACTACCGCACCGTATTTTTTATTTTTTTGCAGGTACAGTACGTTTTTTTGTAAGTCACTTTGGTTTTCCACACCTCGCCTTGATTTCCGGTATATTTTGATCCTACTTAAGCATATTATAAGTTCAATTTTTGAGACTGGTATAGTGCCTTCTAGTCTTAAAACTACAATAATAATAATAAATGTCTTTATTCTTGTAAACATATATCTTTAACTCTACTTAACTATTAACTAAGTCTAACATAGAGAAACATGATAAAAAAAGCAAAAGATTAAAATTAAATTTCTAATCTAACGTACAATTACACTTATAAAATAAAATATTAAGCAGATAAATAATATTTTTAGTTCCGTTTAGTAAGTGACCGATATTCGTGAGCCCTATATTTGAAACAATCAAGTGAAAGAAAAACAACACACATATAAGGTAGTAATTATTCACTAGATAGAAGAAAAGATTATTTAATCGATTGCCTGAACTTCAATAGGCTCATATTCTAAAAGTTATCATTTAGCGAGTTATAGACGGAGCGATGTAGGAACTGTTCTTAAAAAATGCGTGACCAATACGAGGTATACTAAATCTATGACTGTATCTTAAGACAACGATGTGTGCATTATAGAGATATTCAAGTTTATCGTAGAGATATTGGGGTGATGTGAAAAAATGTAGTCGGTATATAAAAATCGAATAGGCACATATATGCAATTTATTAACTTCAAGCCATTCCAGCTCAACTAATTTTTCAGAAATATAATCGTACTTTCTTATTCCGATCTACAAGTATTTTTTAATTTTCTGCAATCTATTTTTAGTAAGTAAGTCTAAAGGGGCGCATAATATACTAAATAGCAGTAATCCATCATGGGAAAGACAAGACTTTCGCAAAGCTTTTTCTTTAAATGATGGTTAATAATGTGAATATAGTGGTTTTAAAATGGCATAGCATCTTTTAGTAACAAAAGAGATATTTTTAAAAGTAGCAAAAACCTCTACAGTGGTAGATATTCTCGTGTTCGCGGAAATTTAGGTCATTATAAGTCTAAGATTTCTAGCACTGCTCACATATGGAAGCTTTTCAAAATGTATGTTTGAATAAGTGATGCTTTCTATAATTTCTCGGTGCTTTCGATGACAAAAAGTTAAAGTCAAGCAGCACAAGGTTATTTCTGTTTGCATATTGATATATTTGTTCAAGATCTTTATTCATTCTTTAATAATAGTGTGCCCAATTTTTAAAAGCGGTAAAAAAATTTGTATTAAAAATTATCGACCAATCACCCTCATAACCTATTTAACAAAGATCTTTGAAAAGTGTAATACATTTTTTGAACAAAAATAAAATATACTGTCTCAAAACCAATTTGCCTTTTTTTGAAGGAAGTAGTGCAGTTGACGCTCTATATAATTTGATACCTGAAGTGACAAGAAACTTCAATAAAGGTACCCAATGTCTGAGTGGTTTCATAGATCTCGCTAAAGCGTTCGACACTGTCCCACATAATCTATTATTAAAAGTACTTTTCCCATGTGATATAAAAGGAGTCACGCTAACACTATTAAAAAAATACTTAGAGGATAGAACGCAAATGGTAAGAATTAATAATACTGTAAGTGAAAAGAGAGTTAGGTATTGAAATTCGCATCCCTCAAGGAACTGTGTTCAGGCCAATCTTATTTATATACCTTATTGTTTATTATTTATTTATTCATTCATAAAAATAATAAATCTTAAACCAAATTAATATACAGGGTGATTCATTAATATTGCACGAAAATGAAATGCCGGTTTTTTTGGGTTAAATTATGACGAAAAGTTCCTATAAACATATGTCCGAAAGTGCTTCGTTTCCGAGATACAGGGTGTTCAAATTTTCTTAAAAAATCGATTTTTTATTAATATCTAAGAAATGCCTTTGCTGTTTGCAATGTCATTCACACCATTTCTGGATATCTTAATGATGTATCTTTTTGACATATGACAGTTGATTTGTTATTCCAGGGACGTGCCCACGGGGTAAGCGGGTTAGGTTTTTTGTACAAAAAATAGCACCTAGTAGATTTTTTGAACCTCCTGTACATTTTTTGGATGACGCAACTAAAGATGGAATTGTTTCAACTCTTGGGTGTTTTTCGTATCTCCCTCCGTTTTCGATAAAAAAATTAGTTTAATGCAAACGTTTGAAAAAACTTGAATAAACATAATAAAATGCCTACTTATCGATTTACAGGGTGAAGAATAGTAAATACGGTAATTTGGAATTTTGACATGACATTAACTGTACTACCTGTTGAAAAATAGTTTTAATTAAACTTAGGTACATTAATTAAATTCTTAGAATAAACATTAGTAAATTGAAAACAACGTATATTTTCTTTTACTACTGTGACCTAACAGACCTAACTTTACTAGTCTATTGGTAGGAACCGCAATATACAAGAATTAGTACAGGCATACTAAATATTTAGGATTTATATTGGACATTCAAAATAGAACTCTCACATAGACTATTCATCCAACAAAAAAGAAAATTAATTCATACATTTTACACATTTCGTGAAATTATGGATAGGAATACTTGTGCGAAGATTTTGTTGAATCTCTTATCCAAATATGGTATTGTTGTGTAAGGTGAACTGTATGAAACAGCGCTGTATAAATTGACTATTTCTCAAAAATATATCCTTAAAAGGAACTGGAGGTCTCCATCTAGAGTGATATTCACTAATAATCTGTACACTTAATCACGAACAAGAGTCAAAGAATGTTTTAGTTGATCTCTAAATAAACACCATAACCAAATAAAAATTCTATCGAACTTAATAAATGCAAATAAAAAATTTTTTGACTATTGAGCACCGAAGTCTTATAAATTGCTTCCAATATCGTTAAGAAACAGTAATTTAATAAAACTTTTAGTCAAATGTTTAGAAAATATGTGCACCTAAATTATGAAAAATTTTTCTTTTTTTCTTTTTGTCATAGTTATTAAGGTATAGGTTTATAATAATTGTATTTTAGCAGTAGAAATATTGTGTGATGTGAAGATTATCATTTATGACGCATCCAGGTGTTCTCACCTAAGCGACACATGAAACTTAGTAATTTATACTAAAAATATACTGTAAAAGTTATTTCAATTATTTTCTGATAATAAAATAAAGTAACAATAATAATAATAATATAACAAATTCGTGGTTTTTTAAATAGCAAATTTTAATAAAACAAAACTCGAGAATTTTTTCGTTACCTGTTACTTTTACATTAAGAATTATAAAGGGAAAAATGATTCTTCATTTTATTTCAGGCAATTGTCGTCCAGGTATTTATAGTATTATTAAATTTGATTCCATCCATTTTTACATAAAAGGTTTTTAATTTTCCAAGTTTTTGATAATTTTTCAGGTTTCTATAGTCAATTAAGTTAATTATTATTAGCTTTATTAATTAGGATAACAGGGATAGCAGGGTTTAGATTAGCAGGGTTAGATTAATAGGGATATTTCGATAGGATTTTCTATGTCTTTCGTTCGTAATTTTTTATGTTAGCTCAACATAAAAAATTTGAATAATGATATATTTTTCTTCAGTATGGCTTCATTTAAGCAATACTTAAGAAATTCCATCTAATTTCGCAAGCAACGATAAATATTATCCTATTTTTCCTATTGTCATTATTCATATGTATAGAGACTTCTTTATTGTTTATAAGACATATTATTAAATAAGGTAGTTAGGTTTATGTTACTTGGTATATTTGTTAGGTTTGGTGAAAATGTAATATTTGGCAAAGCGCTTACATGTATTTAAATTCATAACATATTTTGTGCTCGTTAAATAAATAAACATGTCTCCTTAATTGCTATAAATTATTAAAGCTTACCAAGCTTTTGACCACCACTTTGTATTTCGCCATAAACTACATTATTAAAAAAAATTAATTTCCAGAGGTTTTAAAACCGTGGGTCCTTTCGTAGTAATGATTTACCGTATGGTTATGGGTGATTTACTAAGATTCGCCACTATTTACATGGTATTTGTCATGGGCTTCTCACAAGGTAAGTGCAATTTTTCTTTTAATAAAACTACCCAAAACAAATTATTTTCGTAGCATATTACATCATATTCTTGTCGTTTGATAATCCCTTGACCCCGGAGGATATAGACGACTCTGCCACCAATCCAATGTCCACCCCTGCGGAGTCTATTATGGCCATGTTTCTTATGTCGATGACCAACTTTGGGGATTATTACAATGCTTTTGCTAAAACTAAGCATGAGTATGAAGCTAAGGTAAGTTAAATATGCGTGATAGACTGGTAGGTAAGTTAGGTCATACAAGTTAATATGCTATAGCACAAAGAGTTCTTCAAAAGTTTATTATATATGATACTAATAAATTCTTAAAGGGATTTGACGTCATTTTTTAGGTCTAGGTTTTGTGTCTTTTCAAATCTAACCTGAATTCCAGCTTAGAATCGGTAATTATGCAACACTATTGGAGGTTTTGGGAATCTTAATTCACGGATTTGTCAGAGCCGTTGTAGCTCAATCGTTTGGAGGAGACTGCAATCTTTTATGTGCCAGTCAAAACGAACCTCCAAGCCATCGTTCCGAAGAATCTAGAAAGAGATACCGATACCCAGATAGCACAAATCTATCGAGTGAATATCACTTTTTGAATAAAGAAATTGTCCTATGGATATTCATATAGGAACAGCCGTTCTGGATATCCAGTAGATTTTATAAATGACACACTCATGTAAATCCTTTTGAGCACCACCTAATGGATTCCAATATCGGATTTTTAGCGATTTGATTTTTGTTCGACAGCAATAAATGGTGCATAGGGCTCATATTTTATATTGAATGTCTAAAGCACGCATATTTTTTTGAAGTAGCAAAAACCTCTTCAGTGGTAGATATTCTCTAGATACCAAGCGATAATTCCTTAAATCCTGTTGGATCCTGATGGGCGCCTAATGAAACCAATCTATGAAATTCAAAATGACGTATCTATAAACGAAGATCCCCTAGATAATATACATACATGGATTTCCTTAGTTATGCTGAAATTTGTATATACATACAGGTTACCAGTTACAGTGTAATGTATTTGGACATTTCATGCATACCCACTGGAAGGTCTGTGCTATATCTGGGAAATTCATTATTGCGTAATAGTTAATGTCTTTGCGTTTAGTCAATTTGAAACTGTGTGTCTCGTGCACGTGGTATTATCCTTTACAGACTACTAATTTAACATCAGAGGTTTGTATGGTGGCATTTTTTAAAATGTGTGGCAAGTGTCTTATTTTGTCCAAACTTTCCTAGTCTTTTTAGAGAGTATCATAAATGAAGAAGTAGTTGTTTATTTCTTCCAGGCACTCCAGGTAATTTCTAGGATTTGTAGAGTTTAAATTTAATTTTTTAACTGGCATTTAATTTAGTTCCAGTCAGTATTCACTGTTTAATTGTCTGCAAATGATTCCTTAATTATTCCAGGCAGTTGAAAGTTTATTGTTCAACTGCCTGGACGCAATTCATTATTTTGAACTCATTTCTAATTTTTCCAGATATTCAACTGCTTGGAAATAGTGTTTTATTTCTTCTTTTATTGCATTTGCAGAAAGTTTATTTTTCGACCCGCTGATGATTATTATTCCTCATTTCTTATAGGGAATTTAATGTAATTCGAGTGAGTATTGATTGTTAAGCTGTCAAGAGGCTCCTTAGTTACTTCAGGGAGTTGAAAATTTACTGTTTAACTGGTTTGACGTAATGTTTTATTTCTTCCAACCAGTTAAGCTCATTTCTGATATTTCCAGGTATTTATTCAACTGTCTGGAAATAATTAATTTACGTCTTTCAGGCACTTGCAGAAATTTCTAGTTTTTCAAAGGAAAATAAATAATAGAAATAGAAAAACAAAGACGATACTTGAAATATTATTGTTTAACTACATAAAAATAGATTTTCTCTATTTGTCAACACTATTGTCCTATACTACACCCCATTCCCTTGCCAAGACAGCACAAACACATATGCCCAGAATATCTTATTGGCATATTCATATATGCCAGGAATATCTTTTTATTTTCTATATATGCTAAGCATATATTTAATGTATATGCTTGCAATATTTTTCATCTGTTAAAATATATCCTAGACATAATTAATTATTTATACAGTGTGGCAAACTGTCAATTTGGAAAGTGTCTATGAATATCGCACAAAAGAGTAGAGTTTGAAAAATGCGTCAACCAAGGTGTAATTTATTAAAAAATAGAAAAAATAAAAATATTATTTTAAAACTTATGCCGCTCGAATATCTGATAGATATGAAAAGTGAATATTCTCTGTATATCTGTTAAATATATGCCAGAAATATTGCTTTTGCATATATGATATTTCAGGCATATTGATGCAATATATTTCGTCATATATTTGGCATATTCCACGATATTAGATGTCGCCTGGGTGTCTCACTTTTCTAGTTAGAAGCTTATTAAGGTAAGAAGCTTATAACGTTTTTGAGGTGTTCTTAAATCAACCAAAATTTTTTAAATATCCTTTCTGGATCCATCTTCTACTAAGAAAAAATTATATACTTTTTAATGTCAGTCACACTATTGTCCTCTATCACATTCCAAGCCATTTAACATTATTTTCAGTTCGAAATAATTTTTTATATCTTGCAGGCGTCTGCAATAGTTTATCATAATTACTGGAAATAATTTCACCACGTTTGCAGATTTTTAAACAATTATTTATTCAAATAAAAAATAAACTTTAAATAGATATTTTGTAACATTTTTAAAATATATTTAAAAAAAATTAATTTAATTTAAAACATTCCCAGGTGATGGGTTTCATTCACAGTTTTCCTTCAGTCTTTATGCCCCCTTTTTTACGGGTTACAGCTCCTTTAAAAAAAGACGTCATTCTTCTTAAATCACGCTCGAGTTAGGCCCTAATATCATTATCCAATAAAGGTCACATTTGGCTAAAAAAATACACACATTTAAAAACAATAGTCACTATGAAACCTATTATCCCTACCTCCAATAACTTCTCTGCACCTATTGGTATAACGTAAACTCGAAAATAATAATTATCATCTTCATCATCGGTGATATCGACGTCTCTGGGGTCGTCCCTTTTCCTCAGACATAAAATATACAGGGCGCACATCAAACAAGCCGCAAACACCACCGCACAAATTAAAATTAAATTTTTCACTTGCATCCAGGTGACAGGTTCCCAAAAAGGCGACATGTTTTAATTAAACTCGTACTAATCAGTTTTCAGGTAAATAAAACAAACCTGTCGCGACTGTCGAGCGCGTTTTCTGTGGTGACGCAAGTTTAAACCTGTTGCGTCGTGACGCGACGCTCCGATTGGTCCGCGGGGGGGGCAGGGTCAAAAGGCATCGCGACGCTAAATACCCGAGAAATTTAAAAAGAAAAGATGATTTGTGTAACTCACCATATAACCCGATCTTAATTCGTATAATTGTCCACGTAATATCGACTATCGTCCTAGGAAATTTACGGCTAGTCTTTTTAATCTTTTAACTATTAAATCTTTTTTTTTATTCCAGTTATTTGACGATCATTTTTATCGTTAAACAGGCATAAAAGACGTTATATAGACAATGATTTTATATCTTCAACCATTTGATGTCAATCTTAAGTTATTCCAGGCATTTAAAAGAGGTTTTCCAGGTGTTTAGCTAATATTTAATGTAAACATCAAAAGTTCCTCAGGATGACTTGGTTATTTATCTTGGAAACATCTTTCAAATGCTATTCAAACTATCAAAACTATCCAATTTCCAAGATGTGAAACACAGCTTCAGACCAATTTGCACTTGTATCTACCCAATCCTACGTCTAGTCTAATTAAAAAGTCAATAATCTTTGAAGGGCGAAGATCTATAACCCTCTTCCCCATATTATAAAAGAATTACCATGACTGGACATTTTTAGGACTAACTTGAAAAGATTGTCCAGTGACAACTGTGACAACTCTACTATACAGTCCGGATGAGTTTTACATTGATTTTTTGACACACGCATTGTACATTCAATTTTATTATTGTTTTACTGTATTCAAATCAAATCAATTATATTTTTATTATCAATTAATTATATAGAAAAAATAAATATAGTTTTACAGTATTTGAATGTAGTTCTACACCTAGATGTATAACATCTTTGTATGTTCAACATATACAAGCTTTCCATACTGTGTATAAAAGTAGAAATAAAGAATAAGCCGTTCTAGAGAACGCCTTAAAAAATTGGCAAATTAGAGTTAAATCGGTGAGATAAATAACAATATAAGTCCAAAATGTGTCATTTTAGGTGAGATAGCCAATCGCCTTTAATTTTGGTTTCCTATTAAGTGAGTCTAAAATTAACAGTACAAGTTTAATTTCGTATTCATCATGAAAACGTGTAACTAAGCGGAAAATTTACTATTCAATTCACTTAATATACATCAACATTTGTGTTTTACAGTATTTGAATGTAGTTCTACACCTAGATGTATAATATCTGTGTATGTTCAATATATATATTGAATAGAAACCGCTGAAAGCATCTTATTCGGCGTGACGTTTTAGTTCCATTAGATAACTAACATTAAGACTTTGACAATCTTTATGAACCTTTTTTTTTGATATTGTATATTATATTATATTTAATTTTACATTATTCGCAGGGCATCTTCGCATGTGCCCATTTTATTACTGGTGCAGCATGTAAGCGTGTTTTTTTATAATCGAGCCTTTTTGTCAGAAAATTATTTATTATATTTATTTTATTGTATCTAGGTTGTTGGCAAATAAATGCTTTTTGAATTTGAATATATTATGTGTTAAGTCCATTTAACTGTAGCATATTTATTAATTAGGCACTCTCTAGTCTGATTACAAAAAAGGAAAAAAAACAAATTTGCTAAATAATTTAACAAACAACCAAACATATATACCCATACATACATACCATTATAGCACTGTACTTATCAAGACTACCGCCCATACTCACTTACTTTAAAATTTTGTTTTAGAAAAATCGTGATTTTTTTACGGAAACGATTTTTATTGTTTAAGTTATAATTATAATTTTAAGGAGATATATTTGTGTTACATATTGAGAATATTTATTGTATGCTCCTCCCCATATATATAGCTCGTAACACACTCTACAAGAGATATTGTAGACTAGTTTACGGAGTTTAAGGTTTGTGCCTATCCCATTTAAAATTTTGATTAATGGTACCACAAAACTTCAGTACACTAAAGACATGGGGGGTCTCTATGCTTAAACATTGGAGAGTATGTGATTAAAAATTGCCGAATTAATTTTTGTTTGCGAACTTGTTCAGGAGTTTCCTATAAAGATATAGTATTAAAAATATAAAGACTTACAAATTTTGCAAATATAATAATATATATTTTTAAATTATTAATAAAGAACGGGAAAGAGCATCATATTTCTAGTAAGCTTAAAAAATCGAAATAAATTATATTTTTGATATATCTTTAATATAAATTCAGATGATTAATTAATTTCAGATGCGTACCATCTGAAAAAAGGAAACAATATTTTTAAATTTAAGCATATTTTTTATTTAAACCAGAGGAATGTAACAAATAAGTGGAAATTTTAGAAAAAGTACAAAAAAATCAAATCCATATCGCAATTTAGTTAAGTAAACACGTAAAATGGAGAAAAAGTGTAAAGTCCCCGTCTGACCACCGGTCTATTTAAACTTTCCAAAAACTTCATACTTATACACCACTGATTTATCTTCTACGTCTGGGAAAATAAAAGTATTTTTGTGATATTTTTGCCCTACAGCAGCTTTCATAAATGAACAGTCATACATTTTAAATGGCTCAATTATTTCGGTCACTAAGCCAACGTATATTTTCTTTGATATTTGAATGCCACTTTTATGTATGTGCCTTCAGCTAGATCTTTAGGCTGATCCTTATCTGATAGGTTTTTTAATTCGCTCAAAGGTATGTTTCCTAAGCCATCAGATTCTTCAGTAATTTCCTGTACATCACAAAACCTTGAGAGGCTTTCTCTGGAACTATTTGATTCCAAATCTATGTCATCCTCGGTGTCAATATTATGTTGGCTCTTCGTAATCTGAAGATTCAGAATTTGAACTTTAACCTCCTGTTTTTTTTTAGGTTCCCATTTGTTCATTCCACTAGTGCCTGGAACATCGTTTTGCTCGATAACGACTTTCGTAGTTTTGCTTTCAAGAATTGTGTGTGCCACTGTAGCAGTTAAAACTTCAGCACCTGCTGAAATTTTTTTTCGCGGTCTAATCGCTTGAGGATTTTCCGATTTATTCAATCGTATTGTATCCAATAAAATATTTTTAAAACATGGGTCACTTTGCTCCGGTGTCTTTTCGGTAGGTTTATCTGATACTGATGGCTTATTATTGTTTTGATGCTGAAATTGTTGGTATTTTAACCATATATCACGATCATACGTGTCAGAGATTATAACATTCCTATTAAATGGTAACATTCCTCCTTTTCGAAATCCGCTTTTACTAATGTTTGTTTCCAAATTAGCCCAAATCTTTCCAAAGAGAAGTGCAAACTCCCGTTTTAAAACACGCCTTCCTGGATTCTTTCGTTGCCAAACACACAAACTTTCATCCCAAGATACTTTAACTGATTTAAAAACAGAAAGGTCTAGGGGTTGGAACAAATGACTTATATGGGCTGATAATTTTAAAATTTCAATATTTTGAGTTTTTGCAAACTGTACAACTTCTTCGGTGATATGGGTGGCATGCCCGTCGTATATCAGGTCTCTCTTCAGTGAATGTGGTAAACAAATTATTCTTTAAAAAGTTAATAAAGATTTCGCAGTTTATCCAGCCATTTTTACTAGCAGCAAAAGTCATGTTGGGGCATTTATTATCCGTACTTTCAGGAATCCAATTGAACCATAAGTTTATGCCCTTAAAAATTACTAAAGGTGGTGCCTTTTTACCACTAGCATTTGCAGCTACCAAACACGTGAAGTTTTCTTTTCCGGTGCCTCCAGTAATTCTAGACGACGGTTTTGCCTTTTCTCCTACAACTTTCGTTTTACTAGGATCTGTACATATACTCGTTTCATCCAAATTCCATATGAGATGTGGTTTGTCAGCCAAATTTAACCCTTGAAGGGTTCCCTCAAGTAAATTGAAATATTCATTTATAATAAACGGATCGGTTTGCTTTTTTCGAACGTATTCAACCGACTGCGGTTTTTTTATTGCTAGATGATGACGCCGTCTAAAAAGAATAAACCAGTCTTTGCCAGGACGTCCGTTTTTAAAGGGTGTTTGAATTTGACTACGATTCACATACTGTTGAATGACGTCCAAAAGCTCCTTTCGTGAAAGACCAAAACCACTTTTTTCTAAAGTTTTTAGATACTCGACTAGCAATTCTTCATCCAGTTTCGTTTTTTTTTGCGACGACGACCAGACAGATAGCACTGTAAAGTACTGTATGGAATAAAGTATCTTTTTTGAGGCAGCTCTTAAACTTAATAGGTTATGAGGATTCGGTCTTTATGATGAGCTTTTAGGTTCACGTTAGGAACCAGATTGTGCTGGTTTTACTGGTTGAAATATACTAGCTTTGTGTGTGGCTTGTGTGGTTGCATTTTTTTGCTTTTTGCACTTACCCCACCTTAAAGGTACTTACTGTCACATAATTATGTGAGTTAAGTATGCTAAAATACATAAACTTTGTTTTTTGTTTGTTAATCGTTAAATAATTTTCACTTAACCATTCACAAACCTGTGCAAATTAAGTTTTAGTTAGTTCTACTATTACATGCCAGGTATCTCTCTGTAGGAGAAACACTCAGTGAAAACAGAAATCGCCCAATTACAGTTTCTTGAGAAACCCTACATTGAATCATTTTTAACCCACTTATTTGCTTATTTTCAATTTTCACCCACTAAAAAATACACACATTTCGAGAACAAAAATCACTCTCCAATAACTTCTCTTGACATTCTGGTACACATTAATTAGAACTTTATGAGACCTCAGAGTGAAATTACAACTAAACTTTTAATTCACTTATTAGTCTACTATTTTCTTTCTCAGTCCCTCGAAGTATTGATTATCTTAAAAACTTTATTTCAATCAAAATTACTTTTACCGAAACAGCTTTGATGGAGCGTTCATTAGATTGTTTCACTATAGTATAACAGTTTCCTTTCAAGTTTCATAATTTCATACACACATAACAGATATAAATCAATATGAGCAAAATGTACATTGATAGGGCACCCACTTAACATCTTTTTTTTAATATGCGTTATATACAAGTGGTGTATTCAGTATTGAAAATTTGATAAAATATTACACATATGCACAGAAAAAAATGCTGTTGTGTTTCCAATTATTTGTTAGTATTTGGATGTTTTTTCATTGTTTTAAATATATTTATAATAGTTTCAATTCCATGTTATCCAAACAAATTAACCCTTAAGTTCAAGATAATTACACCTACGCAATTAAATTTTAAATACTTTATGTCTCTATTTAATGATATATTGTGTCCCTCCAATACTGATATAAGCATTAATTTAATGAAAGCATTTATGTAATTTTAATATATATTATGCTTTTCATTGAAAAAAATATACTATTTATTTGATAATTAAAATCATTGGCTACAAACACATTATTCAGTAATTAATTTAAAATATATTTATTTTCTTTAAAACACAACACTCGTTACTTGTCATTTTGGCTTGTCTGTTTCAAAAAGCAGCATTATCGTCCCCGCGCCTGCATGTTAATTTGTGTTCGTGCTAATTTAAATTGTGTTTTGTAGATCCATAACATTAATAATTATAGTACGATGGACGAGTTTAAAAAAAAACATGATTTAGAGGGGCTTATACCTACGCTAATCTTTGAAGGTAAGTACCTACCTCTGTATGTAATACATAATGTCAGACATGGTTGCAGTTTTCACGTTTTTTTAATTTATATATTATTATAATAATTATATATATTATATAAATGAATAAATTTATTTAGTTTTGTATATTTCTAGTTCCTGTTTTATTTCTAGTCTGTTTCCTGTTCCTGTTTTCCTAGTGGTCTTAGAAATTAAGGAAAATGTTTTTTATTTTTTTGACTTTTGGAACAAAAGTTTATGTTTAAATTGTCTATAAGATTTAAAACTGAATTCACAGGTTTCCTTTTTTTCACAAATAAATTATTATGTTAACTATTTGATTTTTTTTTTAATTCCCATTTCAGCTTTACGATGTTTCTATTTAATTTTAAAGTGTACATAATAGTGTATAATCAGTTATGCTTTATTACAAATAGATATAAAACATGACGTTTCGTCTCTGTTTCTTTTCTTTCTATCTTTTTTCTTTTTTGTATAACTTATATGTAATACCCTAAAAAAATTTTTGACCTTTTTTAGCTGTCACATTGAGAAAGTCTTGTTTTTTTTGTCATGTTTTATATTTATTTGTAATAAAGCATAACTGATTATAGGTTGTACTTTTGGAAACTTTGTGGAACTTATTTCTTTCTTACTAACTCAAATACCTACAGAGTGATTATTAACCTATATGTATAAACTTGAAAAGTTATTGCTGATAACAAAAATAATGACTAATAATGAAGAAAAAATGACGGTAAAATATTTTTAGATTCTAAAATAATTTGTGTTTTTACGAAAATTTGTATGAACTTTATGAGATGGCATTTTATTTATAAAAGATGTTTTTTTTTCAGCGATGGAATCAATTGATTACAACTTTGACATAATCAAAATGGTTTAAATGCTAACGGTTTCCATCGATAAATCCATCACTGAATAAAAAAATCGCCCTTATAAACAAAATTCCACCTGATAAAGTTGATAATTTTTTGTGAACAAAAAACAAATTATTTCAAAATCTAAAAATATTTAACTAACATATTTTTTAATTTTTAGTTATTTGTCATCAGCAATAATTTCCCAAGTTTACGCGTATAAATTAAAAATCACCCTGTATTTAGTATAGGATCACACCAATTAATAAAATATTTCGGATAAAAATTCAATTGTAATTGATTTGAATCCAGATTATAATGTCAATTATAAGTTTTAATATCCTCAATTTTAATAAGCAATTTTTGCAAAATTACTAATTATTCTGACAATTAATGTATTAAATTCTTCCAATTGTAGTTAAGATTGGGGCAATTACGAATCTGACAAAATTCAAATACATACTATAATTCATTATTTTATAATGCACCACACTGGTAATCTATGAAGCAACATGAGGCATCAAAACAATTCAACATGCGATCCTAACAAAAGAACCATAAAGTTAAGGCAAAAAAAAGTATTTTCAAATCAATTATAAAGTACCCGTTTAATTCAATGAAACCTTGTAATTAAATCTTTCATTAAAATCCGATAACATCTTGTCATTGAATTCAAGATATGATATAATTAGTTACCAAATTTAGACTTGTAGTTGGATAAAACTCTACTGTAATTGAGGAATACTGAATGTAAGAAGTCATTGAATCAAAGCACAAGTCTTTCACAAAACGACAGATTTTTTTGTGTGTGATAAATTATTTTTTTATAATATTGCCTGCCTGGTAAGGTCATCTCAAAATGTTATACTAAAATGACATTGTGTTACTAAAATATTCCTAATTAATCAACATAGGCATTTATTTTTCATGCATAAACACGGTATAGCCCTATTTTTACAGCCCTTATCCCATAGTGGCTTAATCAAAAGCTTTTGCTAGATCTAAAAATATTACTAAGGGTTTTGTATATTTATTAATAATACTGTAAATAAATTTTGTTAGTTCATAAAGTGACAACCAAACTGCTTAGGTGAAAGAAAATTAAACTTTCTATTTGACTTGTAATTCTGTCTCTTATGCAAGTTTCCAGTAATTTAGCTATGTTGTCAATCAAAGACACGGGACGATAATTTCCAGGCAAATATGTTTCTTTTTCCTTGGTATTTATAGTTATTACCACCGATTTGATTCAATTCGCATGGAACCTTTCCAGTTTTATGCAGCAATTAAAAATGAGATTTTGCAATCGATTGTTTTATATTTTTCAGGGTCTTGCTAGTAATCTCATCCGGGGCTGAATTATATTTTTGATTAATTCTTCCTCTGTTACAGGTATCATTAATAAACTAGAACATTTTTTTAGGTCATTGTTTTACTGCATAATGTAGTTCATCATTGATTTACCAATATTTATAAAATAATCATTAAAAATATCTGCAACTTTAATTTTATCTTTTAGTAAAACATTCTTTATGGTTTTATTACATACTTTTGCCACAGTGAAGTTCCTCCTGTATAACTTTCCAGATCTTTGAATTTGTTTTGATCTCGTTAAATTTTATTTCAAAGTAGTTTTCTTTAGTTTCTTTAACATGCCGATTTAAAGTACTTCGATTGTTTTCAATATAAAAACTCAGAATCACAATGTCTTCTCTATTTGATTTCATTAATTCCATAGTTATCCAGTCCTTTAATTTTTTAACCGTCTGTTATTTTATGAAATTTAACATTTTTGTTATGGCTAACTATGAGCAGTTTAAAATTTTTAAACTTATTTGTTTGTTGTAAAACAAGATATTTGACTACCAAGCATTTAAAATAATTTTCCACGCATATTTTATCTTTCTCAGAAATTTTAAATGAGATCCTATTTTATTAGAACTCTGGCGTTATAGTCCCCTTTTTTTGTCAAACGTTGGGTGTAACTTAGAGCCGCTAATAATAAATCTTTTGACTCTAAAACGTCAGCCTTAAGTCACAATATTCTGCACATATAAGTGCGTTTTAAATAATAACAAAAACGCCACTAAACCTAAAAATCCTGTACTTCCAAAGTGATTATTCTCGTAGATTTTATTCGTGATATTCATGGCAATCGTGGCGATCCTCCTAATAAACATGCTGATCGCGATGATGGGCAACACGTACCAAAAAATCGCCGAGACTCGTAACGAGTGGCAGAGACAGTGGGCTCGCATCGTGCTCGTAGTGGAGCGAGGCGTCAGCCCCCCGGAACGTTTGAGGCAATTGAACGTTTACTCGCAACCGATGAGCGATGGCAGGAGAGCCTTAGTTCTTAGGTTAAATCAGAGCGTATGTACTGTAAACGTTTTGAAGTGCATTTGTCCTTTGTTTTTTTGTTTTAATAGGACGAGGATAAAGAGGAGATGAAGGACATATTGGAAATTAAACGACGCCACGACAGGCACGTGAAAAAAAGGAAAGATAAGGAAGCGGGTGACGTTTTGGGAGCGGGGAAAGTGCAAACACAACTTCCAATATGAAATGTTTATTTTTGATGTTCGACGCCTTCCCAGTGAGTTTGCTCAGGGAGCGCCTGTAAAATCCTAAAAAAATATGACACACACAATTAGTTTAAACTTTAATTTATTGAATAAACTAATTATTATGATTATTACATACTTTTTCACTTCATCATAAACTTCGCCCTCCTTCTCTGTCAAACCGTCATAGAGTACATCCAAATTATACTTTAAAAGTTCTCTAGTGTTCATGCCAACTAAAACTGTATCGGTATAAGGGTCTCGAAGCCCATGATATACCGCTAACTTCCCTAATTCAACATTATGAGCCTAAAAAACATTTGAGCTAATCAGAATAGATTTTTTTTATTTATATTAATAGTGACAACAACTTCAAGAGAAAAGTTACCTTACAAAACTCTCCGGCTTTTTTACAAGTTTGTTTTACCTCCTCACTGGCAGGATGCCAATTTTGAGGGCCTTTGTTTGTAAGGAGCCCCATGGAGTTCACCGCTGCATTAATTATCCCAATTTTATTTTCCTAAATAAAGGTAGTAGAATGATAAATTTAATTTTAAGAGACGATTCCTTGTAATTTTTTAAGTAAAATAGTTTATATAAACGTATGTCCGGAGATGCTTCATTTTCCAGATACAGGGTGTTAGACTTTTTCTAAATCGATTTTCGTTTTTTTTTATTAATTTTTATAAAACACGTTTACCTAATTCGTTGAAATTTTTACAGTTTGTTAATTTTTCAATCAATCAATCAATCAATCAAATCAATTAACCCAACATTTTCATGTACTTTTTGCCGTTTAATTTTGTTGAGTATCCTGTTATTAATTTTGTATCATGTTCTTTATCTTTATATCATTTCAATTATATTAAAGTACGTTTCTGACCTCCATCCTAAAATGCTTCAAAATTAAAGTGAAAAATAACCATTTAAAAACTAAAAAAAAACTTAAAATAAACTAATTAATAAGATGCTACTTTTAGTGTTTAAATTTTAAATAATAATTGAATGGCGTCGCAAATGGTTAGCTGATTTGTGTGTACGCCACCATTTTTTCTGCGTTTGATATTCGTATCAAACTAAGCAATTAAAAAGCGTTTTTCAGATATTAATAAAAAGTTCATTAAAAAAAATGTATCATACATGCTGTATCTCAAAAATGAAGCATCTCCGGACATCCATTTATATGAACATTTTTACCAAAAAAATTACAAGAAATCACCCCTTAAAATTAAAGTTATCGCTTATGTTACACCCTATATAATGGTTAATTTTTGTTTCCTACCTTAAAAAATGGTACAAATTCTTTCAAACTGTTATCGATCATGGATGATCTGCAATAAGACAGTACTGTCTCAATAGGAACGGTGCTCTTTTCTATACACTCTTTTAGGGTACTGACTGGATAGCCAGTTATGCCAATATGCTTCGCTTTACCTGCTTTAACTATTTCTTGGACAGTTGGAAGTGTTTCTGTTAGGACTTGGGTTAAAGTGGGTGCAAATTCAATGTCATGCACCTAAAAAAAACACTTAGAAGAACTACCTACTGTGTGTGATGTGTACTACAAAATGGGAGATTCTTTATGAGTGAAAAAATGTAAGATAACTCACTCAAACCCCTGGAATAAACTTAACATTTAATTGTTAATAGTCAAGGTATGAATGAATGAATCTCTATTTGCAAATATACAACTACAATTGTACAGTAAAGCCTACAATACAATCTAAGCTTAAGCATTGTCAAACTAATGGGAATAAAAAATTAGTTAGTTTGTTAATAAGGGAGTTATCTGATATCTAACACTAATTATAAAATGTTAAATAATAAATTGATTATAAAATATTGTGCTTAGTAAAATAGGGATAAAAGATTGTAATTATTGATAACTTATATTTTTTTTAAAATTTAATATCAACTGTTAAGGAACAATAATGGATTTATGTGAAGCAAGAACTTTTATTTATTGTAAGTTTAAATTTATTAGAGTTAAGCTTAGTCCATGTTAGGGAAACACAACTTGATTTTTGTTTTTTGTATCATGAATATAGATTGATCGGTGAGTTGACATGTTAGCAATATTACTTTTTTTGCTATATAATTTGACATGTACGTATTTGTAAGGGGTGTTTTTTTTAGAGGTTTGGATTTTAAGTTGTCAAAACTGTTTCTGGTGACTGTCAATTTGACAGTTGGTGGTGTATTCGTGGTCAGTACAGTTTGCCATTTCACAATAAATAGACTTACTCCAGAACAACGCTTTCAAATTGTGCAAATATATTTTGAAAATCATTCAAAAAAGTTCTACTTCAACGTCCATTTTACGGTCGACATAATCGGCCATCCGAGCAAGTTATTCGAAAAACCATGGATCGTTTTCGTACCACGCATACTCTAGTTGATAATACGCATCCACAAAGACTCCATACAGTGCGCACAGAAGAAGTTATTGCTGCTGTGGAGTATAGCGTTGAAGAGGACCCGAATAAGTGGATTCGCCATCGTGCACAACAATTGGGGCTGTGCCCATCCACTTTGTGGAAGATTTTGCGGCAATATCTTGGCTTGCGAGCTTACAAGATCCAACTTGTGCAAGAACTGAAACCGCGTGACCATTATGCGCGCCGTACGTTTGGTGAATGGGCGGAAAATAGTATTCAGCTTGACCCATTTTTTCAATCCAAAATTTTGTTCAGCGATGAGGCTCATTTTTGGTTGAACGGCTTCGTCAATAAGCAAAATTGCCGAATTTGGAGTGGAGAAAATCCAGAAGCTTTTGTTGAGACGCCCTTACATCCATTAAAAGTCACAGTTTGGTGCGCTTTATGGTCAGGAGGAATCATTGGCCCATATTTTTTTAAAGATGATAACGACCAGAATGTTACAGTCAATGGAGAACGTTATAGAGCCATGATTGCCGACTTTTTTGTTCCTCAGTTGAACCGACTTGATGTGGCAGAGCTTTGGTTTCGACAAGATGGTGCAATATGCCACACAGCGCGTGACACTGTTACAGTTTATTTTCGTCAGATACATAAAGAATAAGAAAATAAAATGAATCTAAAATGTTAGCGAAAGCATAGCTCGATTATAGAACTTGAAAGAGGCAATTTCTAAGTTATTCTGGTGCTAAAATTAATAAAATAAACAGTTATCATTTCAGTATTAATTCTATTTTTGATATCAATAATTTTCAACCCTTATGATGAAACTCAAATTATTAATCATAACATTAATTTTTTTAATTGTTTTGATTTCACTAATGTCAGAAGTCATATCCTAGCCAATAAGATCCCAGCTCATTCTCCTATATCCCTACTAAAACCATTTCTGGCGCGAAAATCTTTGACCTCTAGGAATCTTGAAGAACAAGCCTTTGAAGAAGGTTGTTTCTTGGTATTTTTGCCGATTTTACTCCAATGAAAAGTTGAAAACTCACCTTTTGGGTATTTTAGTTTGTGGATACTAAATGCCATACTGCAATAGTGCAGGATTATAAGTGGTGTAGTTAAATCCCAACTTTTTCAAGGTTCTTTGCTTAAGTGTCCAGTTTTGTGTTCCAGAGAAAAGGCCAATTCCATTGGTAAGTCCTAATATTTTCATTTGGCATCTTGGTTTATGATAATCTACATATTACACATGTAATTTTATATAAGTAGACTTACGCATACCGTTAAGTTTAACCATCAATGCTTATATCTACTTACTCGATTGGCGATTCTTCAATCTGGGTATTCTTCCACTTTCAGGCTTTTTTTTTTATCCCCCGGTATGGTCTTTATTCACTATTATAAGAGGTAGAAATCTCCACTCATCTACTCCAATAACGTCCACAACATCTACATTGACATTCACTGTTAAACCGATCCACCCAGGTCCCCCATCGCAATCATGCAGCCCTTTTGGAGCCAGGTTTGATCAATGTTTGTGACGTATAGTGAACCATGCAGTCAGTAAAACAACATTCATTAGCTTTACTGTAGTATATTAGTCTAAGTACTAACCTCAAAATTACATTGTTATCACTCTCATTATTAGATTTTACTACCGCACCGTTGTTTTGAATAGTTTCATAATAACTAGGTGCATATTGGTTATTTTATTGAAATAGACCGTATAGATCTTGTAAACTGGATAAATAGGCCTATTTCGAAAGTACTCACGCGAACTTTTAGCCCCAAACTACATAATATAAGTTTTTAGTCTTGATATAGACACTATATTTAGGAAGGGCAACATAACTTGTTTTTTTAAATAATAAGTTTGATTATTAACTTTTCTTTTAATATAGATTCACTTAAAACTGTCTGTTCTTCCTCGTGAGATTTTCATTCAGGTTTATAGGTATAGTGCTTTTAGTAATTTCCTGTTTTCTTGGTCATCGGGATTTTCTTATCCATCTGGGATAAAACAGGTGGCGCTTATATTTTATTTAACTCTTGTTGACTCCAAAGTGGTTAGTGCTAGTCGGCTTCCCTTTGAGAAGATCCCCTGAGCTGTCTCTATAGTCTATAGTAAGTCTCCCTCCTTCCATTGGTTCCCTTGTACCCATTTTCTAACCCTCACTTCCCATACCTTTACTCTCCTTTTTCCTTCCTGTTATTATCCATCCCTCCATTCAAATTTCATTTAATCCAAGTATAACTAAAGGAATATTAAAGTAATAAATTGTTATTGTTTAATTATAATTATTAATTCTTATTTTTATTTTATTTTTTTTATTTAACAACACTATCAATTTATTGCGGGAAACATTCCATGATCGCATAATTTTACGCAATGGACCTGTGAACTGGCCTCCACGATCGTGTGATCTCACACCCCTGAATTACTTTCTTTGGGGATATGTGAAGTCACATGTCTTCAAAGATAAACCACAGACGTTGGATCGCTTGGAAGCAAACATTCGCCGCGTTATTGCCGAGATACGGCCCCAGATCAGAGAAAAACAAACCACCGAGAAGGGACAAAGCCGGGACCGATTTTTCTTGCGCATGTGCGAGCTTATTTGGTATACCGGTCTTATTGCCGGTCCCCTCCCAGCCGTCGGTTAGTCCGGTAATATTCGACGCCTACTTTAGTCTAGCCAAGTGTTGCCTGAATTTTTCTTTGTGTTTATTTTTTGTGTGTGTTGTCATTGTGCTCTTTATTTTATTAAAAACTTTTATAATATGCCTTATACCTGTGCTTTTCGTGGATGTCATTCAAAGACAGGGTGTGGTGTTTCTTTCTTTGCTTTTCCGCAGGAAGAAGATCGGTAAGTTCAACTTTTCTTTTAATTGTTTCCACTCAAAATAAGTTGTTTCTTTTTTTGTTTTTCGTAATTACAGGAATTCATTATTTATTTTTTATTAAATTCGTAATTACAGTAATATGAGGTATTTATCTATGCAGTAATTAAAAAAAAATACATAAATTTAGCTTTTGAATTAAACGTGTAATTTTATGACTTTCAGTGCCAAGTTATGGCTGGCAGCTTGCTATAGAACAGACTTGTTTTCGATACCTAGAGAACAACTAACCAGGAACTATAAGCTCTGTGAGCACCATTTTGATGAGAAGTTTTATAGTGCAGGGCCCTCAAGAAAGCGTTTGTTACCTAACGCGTTACCAACATTATTTCCTAATCCCACAAAAAGAACTTGTGAAGGTGAACAGCTTGAGGATGGACCGCCAAAAAAAATCTCAAAGGAAAAGGACATAAAAATTCTAGCAGGTTAGCTTTTGATGGGTTAACTTAACTATAACTTTTACCTACTAACCAATATTAATTTTATGCTTGAAACCCTATTTTGCACATAAAAATATATTCTGTAGATATTATATTATATTATCGGCAAAGTATTGCCGAAAAAAATTCTCCTTATGACAGAACTAAGACGCCTAAAAAGCACCCATTATCGGATATTTTTTCTGGTAAGACTCTCTTCTTTCAGTTTAGTAGGTTGGAATAAGATTTCAGTAAGAATGGATTATTCTTCAGAAAACCCTAATTAGTTTTATACCATTTTATAACAAGGCCCAGACAAGGTCTTGTTATAAAATGGTTATACAAAACTTGCCTGGGACAGGTACCAGGATTAGGATTAGGTACCAAAATGTCTGGACCCCATATAAAATGGGTAAAATAATACCCTTTGTCTTTGTTTCCATTTCTATGAAAACCAACCTCAGAATCACTTATTTATAATTTATTTAAAGTTTGAAAACCAAATACATAGGTAGTTTTACCTGAGCAGAATTTCCAAATTTATTTTAGTTTACCATATAGTCTATCAGTTTTACTTTCTGATTTTATTCATATTAAAGATGTAAAGTTTTAAAATGTTAAAGCATTTTTTTATTATTTGCAGGCCCAAGCACTTCACAATATTCAGTGTGCGGGCCCCTCGGCAACCTCCTATCTATCGAAATAGATAAACCGTCCGAGAATTCTCCACCAGGCCTTCTTTCTCCGTCAGCTTCTACTCAGACTTCTTCTCAGCTGAGTAGTAACACTTCCCGAAAGCGAAATCTTCGACTGCAAATTAAAAAAATGAGAAAGTTTGGTGTAACTGCTAAAGCACGCCAAAAAGAAGATCCTGATGTAAGAGATTTTAACAGGTTATGTGACAAATTTCTAAGTAAACCTTTGGCATGTGTTATTAAAACTCATGTGGCACTAAAGGGCAAGAGACGCAAATCTCATAGATTTTCTATGGAATTAAAACAATTTGCCTTAACATTGCATTTTTTAAGCCCCAAGGCATATAAATTCATAGGTAGTTTGCTTACTCTACCAACAAAAAGAAGTCTTGCAGGATTTGAAGGATTTATGAGAATTTGAAGGATTTGCAGATCTTGGTGAGCAAACCGAAGAACCATTTATTTGTGAAAATGCGTTAGTTATTATGGCTAGAGGATTATATTCTTCCTGGAAGCAACCTTTAGCGTATTTTTTAGTAGGTTCACAATTAAAAGCCTCCAAATTAAAAACCATTATAGGGGAGCTTATTCCTAAATTACTGAAAATTGGACTTAAAATAGAAGGTATTGCTAGTGATATGGGGTCATATTTTATTGAACTTTCTAAATTGTTAGGTGTGACACATGAAAACCCAGAATTTCAATTCGGAGACCAAAACTTGTATATTTCGATCCATGTCATCTAGTCAAAGCAACAAGAAATAATCTATTTAATCATTCATTTCACTTTGACGAAAAAAAAACATCATGGACTTTCATAAATGATTTCTATCGTGCAGATAAACAACAGCTTTATAGATGTGCCCCAAAGTTGACAGATTCCCATATATGTCCCTCAGCATTTGAAAAAATGAAAGTAGGTCTCGCTAGCCAAGTTCTTAGCCATACTGTGGCAAGTGAGATGAATACTTATGTAACTGTAGGTGCACTCCCTGCCGATGCATTTGGAACCATAGAGGTAATTGAGAAATTCAATAACCTCTTTGATTTATTAAACTCAATATCCTTGGGAGATCCCTGTAAATTTACAAATGTTTATGATGGATCACCATACCAAATAGAATTTTTCCATGAGATGTTACTTTTTTTAAACAAATTAAAAATTTTTAACTCTAGCAATAAAGATATCACAAATTCTGTGAAATTTCGTAATTGCTGGATGGTTACAATCAGAAGCACGATAAAAATATGGGAAAAATTATCAACATTGGGTTACAAGTATCTCAAGACTAGGAGGTTAAATACAGATTGTATCGAAAATTTCTTTGGTGCTGTAAGGCAGCAAAGTGGGAATAATGTTAATCCAACACCACTGCAATTCCAAAGAGCGTTTAAAAAGCTGCTCTGTCAGAATTACTTACATTTGGAAAGAATGAATTGTAAAAATGATTTGGATAGTATATTGATGAACGTCAAATCCATCAATATACCGGAAATTTTCAATGAAAAAAAATTTGAAGTTGCAAAAGGTATTTTAGTTTTGAAGTGCAAACTATACTTATAGGACCGACCATATTCCCACAGAAAATGCCTTTCGGTATGTTTGTGGCTATATTATGAAAAGAGCACTTGAAGTTCATATTAATTGTGATACCTGCACCAATTTCGGCAAAATGTGTGATGAAATGGATATAAATAGATTATTTCTTCATTTTAAGGCTTATAATTCCAGTATATGTAACTTTGGTGGCTTAGAACATTGAAAGGCTAGAATTAGTAAACAACAACTTTGTTTGAGTCCAACATGTGCACAGGGGCAAGAGGGGTGTTTTGTATACAAACATATTTGCCGATTCTCTGTTGTCAAGTCGACACAAATTTCCAACGGAGGAAATTTTTCAGCTATATTTTAACAACCATTATAACGTTAATTTAACTTCTTTGTGTTGTATTTTATAGGAAAATTTAAAATAAAAAGTATAAATACTACAATTAACCTATTTTAAGAATAAATATAATATCCTTAAGCAAAAAAAAAAAACAAAATTATTAACATTCTTATCCCTAAAACTGCTTCTAAAAAATTTGAAGCGACAACACCGGAGCTTAAGCGCCTGAGCCATACGCGTAGTGTCATCTGTCAAACGGCTTTTTGTTTATTTTCGGGATTCGTGTATTTTCTTTAATTTTTGGTTTCAAAATGAAAAAGGCCACATTTTAGTGTTTTTTTTAATTGCTAGGATGGCAAAAACTTGTGTCGTTTGTGCCGCATCATGATAAAAAGGTGATTCAAGCCGATCTTTTCACAAGTAAGTACCGATACTTTCATAACATCACATCATGGGGTAACCATCATCATAAACGTAGAATAGGGGATCTTATAGATAAACCTAATAAAAACTTGAATGTGAAAGTGTGCGTAAAATACCAAAATATTTATATTTTTAAATCTAAATATTTTTTTGAACATATTCATCTATCAATAGGCTATAAAAACTATAAAACTAGAAGTTTGTCCCTGGTTTTATTACAGGATTTTACGTTTTTTTTTTGTTGTTTTGGCAGAAAGAAGGCATAATACCTGTGTACCTATCTATATATAGTTATATTTTTTTAATATAGACATTAGGTAGATAGATGAAATTACTAATTTTTTATTGCCTTTAAAGAATTTTGAAATTTATTTAGATATTGATATCTATGTATAAAGTTAATTTTGTCTTTCCCTAACATTTGATCGATAATTTTTTTTTTGTTTTACCATATTGCAACTTACAATAATATGTATAGTAATTGGCACCACATATTAATTCATTACTGTAATTTTCTTTGCTTTTTGATTAAATATCAAATACTTATTATAGATTGCCTAATATATGCCCAAAGGGAACAATGGATTTCATTAATGGAAATCAACACAATTAAAAAGAACATATTTGTTTGTTCAGATCACATCCTTAGAAGTAATTTCTTATATAAGGAAGATAATATTATCAGTAGCCAGACTTTAATTATAAAAATCAGCTCTACCTCAAAGGGAATTTTTTTTAAATATATTTTTCTAGTATAAAAAAATCGCCACAAAAAGTATTAGTGTTACTCATATAAGCTTTATTTATACCTAATACTTATTAAATTAGGTATGTGTGTAAAACTATTTTTTTACTAGGATTTCTGATGCACTGGTTAAAAACACAGCAGCTGATAATTCAGTTAATTTACCAAGTGATTTACCCTTCAAAGCTGCAGGGGTAGCTTTCCTGAAGAGTGCAAAAACTTCTTTAGCTTCCAAAATGGTATATAGTACAAATAGTGAAGCTACTATAGACAAGTATGGATAATTAAAATAGATTAATATTCTTGATACACCAAATTTTGTATAATTACAGATCTGATCATTCATCATCAACAATAACTGCATCTGAGATTAATAGTTCTACAGTAACCGTGGGGTCTAGGTCAACAATTACTATTTCTCATCCAAGCCGTTTTTGTTTAACTGCTGCACATTCCCTGACTCTGCCAAGGAAAAGGTAAAAATACACTCAAAATAGACTACTAGTTTTATGCCATGTATCATCCTATTCTATATATCTTATCATAGGCTAACGAGAGAATTTGTCTGGTTATTCTATGATCTTATTTAAAAGTGATATAGTATTTTATTGTATTATATTTGTTTAATTAAATGCAATTAATCAAATGTATGATATTACAAAGTCTTAATAAATTTTTTTAATTTTTTCCTTTTAATTTTGGTAATACTATATTTTTATGTATATTATTCTAGGGTAAAATCAAAATGATATCCTGAGGACCTAAGCACTGATGATTCCACCGTTTCAAAAGCTAAATCACTTGTTACCAAATTATAGAAAAAAAATAAAGAACAAAAAATTAAAATTCAAAGATTGCAATAAACAAATTTGCCCCAAAGAAATTGAATTAGATATCTCAAGTCATTATTAAAATACTTAAGAAATAATAACATGATTTTCGAAAAAGCCCAACATATTACATATTTTATTTGACTTGTAAAAGTACTTGTTTGTATATTACTACTAATAAACTATCTAATCTATTCTATTGTACATAGTCTTTATTCTTAGGTAAGCTTTAGGTTTTTTAGTATAAATTAATATGATAATATTTGGTATTATATCATATTAATTGGTAATTTGGTAAAATATTTGGTATTATCTTATATAGGTCACTGTTAAATGTCTCAAAACCATTGTACAGGCTAAATAATACTCATAATAAAAATCTTATAACCTATAAAAAACCTGCAACTCCTTCACAATTTGAACATCCTTGTAGTTTTAACTCTTTCTGCTGAATCAATACTGTCCCTTTGAAAAAGTCAGCACCATAGAAGTATATATTATGTGATATAAAGTAAGTGATGTAAAACTGAGTTTTGTCCAATATAATAATAACAATAAAATTTTGCAAAATGTTAATAATTTGTGTCTTAAAACATGATTTATTAAGAAATCTATAATATTATATTAATAAAATATTTAATTTCCATAAAAATGCTTTAACAAAAATGGTGCCTTTTATTAGGACCTTCCTCTAACGAAGTCCGTTAAAAAAAACACATAAATAGCTCATAAATGGTAATATTACTTATACTCAAACTCTATAATAATTAATAAAAATTTATCAGGTAAATATTTGTTGACGACGTCACTGGTAGAGAGTGCTTGTATCAGTGGCATCAACAATGCGATCGAGCGGCGTTGCGATGCCATTACCGTTTTCTCGTTTTTTCGTAATTTATTTTAATTTATTTAAAGTTAATATTGACTTCGATATAGAGTATTTTATCAAATTTATTTAAAAAAAATGCTTGATATTTTATTAAAGGGGAGCAGTAGTATTGTTTTGAGCCTTCGGAAACAACTGAAAATTTTTATGATATTAAAAGTGATTTTTGCCATTTCTCTATAAGCATTTGGCATCATTGCATCAGAGATGTTGCAAGCAAACAAACCTGTCCATAGTTCCACGGCATGCTACTTCTAGCCTTTCAATGTTCTAAGTTTGGTGGCTTACAATCTCCTCCAGAAGAGTTTATTTCATATATATTTAAATTACAGGAAATATTCAATTGTAATTTTGAGAAAATGTGCATAAACCAGGGAATATCTAACAATTTATTTAACATAATGAAAACTATTAATTATGAACACCCTTGTGCACATTTTCCAAAAACCTTTATCTTAAAATTATTTATAAGGTTGAAAATATTTTACACCATTAAATATAATAATAGGGTCTTAAAAACAAATAAAGATAAAAATGTTCGAAAAATAAAAATTTTGCGGAATGTATAAATGTACCTAGGTTTAATTTAATTATTGCCAATGTATTTTTGTGTTTCATTATACAATTAGCCAATATTATTTCCTCAAAAAATAAAAGTTTGTTTAGAAGATTTTTTGTCTTACATTATTTATCCTAAATGGTAATTTTTATAGTTGGCACTATACCGGGTGACACAGGAAAAAGGGAACACGCTATAACTTTTTTATTTTTCAAGATAAACAACTGAAATTTGGTATTGTTGCGTGTTCCCTTTTTCCTGTATCACCCGGTATAGTTTAGGTATACCTATAACTTAACTATACCAACAGTAATGTAATAGTTTTGATTTCAAATTCCCAATAAAATTTTTAATCTATTAATTGTCGTATTTCTCTCCGGGTACGGAACTATTAAATTGCCAAAACGATTTTTCTCCGTTACTTAATATGTAGCGCCAGTCATTTAAGCCCGCTCAAGGGCACCAAAATTGGACCCCAGAAAATCAACGGTAAATGCGGGTTTTGTCGCTTCTCGGTGGTTTGTTTTTCTCTGCCCAGATGCTTGAAAAAGTGGTCGAAAATTGGCCTTCCCCATTACGCTACATTCGAACCAGCCGTGGCACTCATATGCCCGAAATCATTTTTAAGCACTAATGACATAACAATATCTTTTAAATAAAACCAATACCATGTCAATAAATTTTTTTTTTATAGTTTTATTTCACTTCAAATTTGTATACCTCTCAAAAAAACACCCTTTATATATATCGCAGATTACATTTTTAAAAGTATTAACTGAACCCCTGATTTGAATGCAACTGCCTGTAATAGAGTATATTTTTGTTAAATTGCATGCACCTTATTTGTTTTACTATTCACCAGTTTACTACTAAAATAATTTACCTGAAGTAAGTCAACATAATCCAATTTCAATCTGGCCAAAGATTCATCAATACTTTTCCTAGTTCTTTCCGCAGAAAAATTAAACATTTTGCTTCTCTCTTTTTCATATCTGCCTACTTTTGTGGCTAAGTAATATGCGGATCTGGGAATACCTTCGAGACACTGAAAACACACTGAAGACACTGAAATTATTGTCATTTAAACCTACCATTCCCAATATGCTTTCAGATTCCCCATGTCCATACCATGGTCCAGTATCTATAAAATTGATGCCACTCTTTATTGCTTCGTAAACAGTTTTCTTGCATTCTTCTATATTATAGTCCCTAAAGAGTTGCTACTAATTTTAAAATTTCAATGCATAAGAATAGCAGTCTTACCCATAGAAGTAGGAAAATCCACCTGTCCCTAGGGAGAGCTTGCTTACCAACATATTAGTATCACCGAGAGGTAAGTAAGGCATTTTTTTAATAACATTTGCATCGTGAAAACCTTTTACGAAGGTTTCTGGTAGCGCTAATTCACACATACTTTATAGAACTGAAACGAATTGATGGTTTGTGTGCTTTGAAATCATATCGTTTTATTTTTCAATGTGAAATTACCCAGAGCGTTTTTGCAACCACTTATATAGATAAGATTAAAATGTTGTTAAAAGAATTACGTTGTTCATAATTTAGACGCAAGGGAGGGTATTTAAAACATAAAAATAAACAAATTTTACAGTTATCATAAATACATGCAAATTAATTATCAAAAAAAGAAAACATTACTGATGTATCTATAAGTAGGTATAATTATGCAATTTTTTAGGTTAGGGTTCTGGGTTTATTGGGATTTAGCATTTACCGCAATGTTGCCAATTCGAAGCATATGTTATTTTTAGGATAAATATTTATCATTCAAATTAGAAATAATGAAAAGGGAAGAAAAAACTAAGTCGGATGAGTTATTTTTTAATATTCGATTACGTTTTTTGATAAAACAAAAATCTATATAAATATTCATAACCTAAATCTTGGCAACATAGGAGATCGGGGTTTACGATGCTATTTGCATCTGTGTGAACAGTAGTCATACTGTTGACAATGTTGTCCTTTAGTATTTTATTCCTCATTTTAGGGATTAAAATGCTGAGCGGACCATCTAAGCAAATTGTTGAAAAAAAAGAATTTTTTTTTCAATCTGAATTAAAAAAAAATGATTTACTTCATATCTTTTAACTTAAATCTCTTAAATAGGGCAGAGAAATTTTAAACCAGTATCATTGGCGGGAAATTTAAATCCTTATTAATCAATTAGGCACGTTACACGGTAAAATACCAAAGCACGTTATAAGATAAAGCATATGAACAATGAAGATTATTGATGGGTTATTTGCATAAAAAAAACCACTCATTTGTTTTGTTATCATGTCGTTTTTAAACAAATAACTTTGCAAACAAAAAAACAACCTCTTACTCGGCAAGGTCAAAGAAATGAACCGTTTTTTTTTTACTGGTTTTTAAACCATAAATGGCGACGGCCAGTTTTCGCCCACCTAAAACGGCACCGTGGGTTTCCACTCGTTAATTTATTATTGCCAATCTCACATTCTCAAATTGGAGATTCAAACAAATATGGGCAAATAAAAGTGAAATTGCTTACTAATGACTAACGACGGAGCTGTCTGCTGCCATTAAATCGAGTCTAATATTAAGTTGTATATAAACGGATCGCAGTAATAAAGTATATCTAGTTACTCACCACTCAAAATATGCTAAAAATATCCTATATTAGTAATACCTTCAACAGACAAAAACGGTTTAAATTCTTTGTTTTTGCAACAATAAAAAAATTCAAATGTACCACTCGAATCTTCCTTTGTGCCGGCGGCCAATCAGCGTTCCGCGTTTAAAAATGACCCGCCAATGGAACGTACCCCATGAATCACGTGGTATCAAATCGTTTCACCTTACGGATCGGAACCAACCGTGTGTTCCCCGTGTGTTAGACAAGGACAGATCGATCGTTAGCGCAAGGCAACAAGTGATGATAATCACCCAAACGAACTACCCTGTTGATGGTTGTTTATAAACGTCTGCTCTGGGTAATTTTTTGATAATCGGCGGGACGTTTTACAAGTGTCGATACGTTTCTCGGTAGTTTTTCAGTGTTTTTGGAAATTGTGAAGATTTAGCTGGTTTCCAGGATCATTTTTAAGGTAAACTATCGTTTATGGGGAATGGATTTTATGTGGGATGCTGTGGAACTCCGGGGGACTAAGTTAAAGTGACAGTTGGGGGGGCCCTTTTGACAGTTCATTTACTTTTTATTTGGGAAAAGGCAGGTTTTGATCCAAATAAGTACTTAATTGGGCTTATAGGGTGTTAATTTCTCATTTATTTTTTGACTAGTGGGGCTACAATTGTTAGTTATATATCTATGCTCTTACCATAAGTAAGATAATTAACCACATAATTAATATGTAATCAGTTCACTCTTATATACAAATCCCATAAATAACCCCCCTAAGAGAATATTTACCACAAGTAACATAACTATTATCTACATATTATATCAAACTGCATCATTATTAATATTGTTCAATTTAATTTCTATATTAGCCATAGATGTCTGAATAATAACATGTCTAGACTTGGACATAGATATAGTCTAAGAAACATCTAGACCTAGATTCAAGCTTTGTAATTGAGCATATATTCTGGCCGGAAATTTTCAATAGCTTATAGAACTCTCATTCATATTTCTTTCAAATCAAGGATATACAGATGGATTCGGGTGGTCAAAAGGGGAGAAAATTTAGTTAAAGTATACCAATTTTATTATAATCTACTAAGAAAGTTCATATCATTCAACCACATTGAAATCCTAGAATATGTGTCGAATATCCTAGGAAAATCATTATCATAAAAATTCCTGAAATGTTTTTTTGAAGTCATTAATGACCCTCTGGATAAATACTTTCAAATTTTGAAGGAATCTCAATATACAGGGTGATTTATAATTAAATGTCGATTAATGAAGATTAATCTATATATGAAAAAGTTCGAATCTTAATTTTTTTTTTCAATATCAAATCAGATTTTTTGTTAAATCTTTCTAAATTTAACAAAAAATTTAAAAATTCTAGATCCTAATATATTATGATGTCCCAGAAATCTTTAACTGAAACACTTGTAATTACCACATGGAACCCTTTATAGGACATCAGAAAAAATTTTTAATTTATCATTACATTTATATCCATTTTGTTTTAATTCAGGTGACAATGTTGTAGATGTTATTTACCTGCTATTTGAAGCTTTTCATCTATATTTTAAATTTCTTTACCTAACATGACTGTGAACACATTGAACACTTTTTGAATTGAAGAAAAGTATCACTGTACTCCTGAAAACTGGGCTCACTCTGGTCCCTCTAGATTAAAATATTTGTGATGACGAAAATGCAGATTTTGTAAATTTTTTTAACTAACAATATTCTCAATATCACTATCCCATCCCTCGACTTATATCAAAAGACAAATACAGGGTGTTCCGTTAATCATGTTACAAACTTCTAGGGCAGATAGAAAACGTCAAAAGAAAAACAAAAGTTCATATAAATATGGGTCCGGAAAAGCTTCCTCAGGGAGCTAGAGCTCTTTGAAAATAACCTTTAAAAACTAGTTTTTTTTAATAGCTCCGGAACTACTTTAGCTACCGCAATCAATTTTGGGAGGTAAATTATTGTTTGTACGTTTATTCTTTTGAACCTACTAAATAAAAAGAATATTTACCAGGGGCTTCAGAATCAGGCAGGTATTTGGTAAATTTAGGCCCATTTCTTTAAGACTTTAACTTCTGCCCGTTTGGGCATAAGATTATGATATTCCTATGCTTTTTACATAAAAAAGGTGCACTTAGTAAAAGTCGGTAAATATCACCGTTTTTGTGGAAATTGACTAAAACCAAACTAAGATACAGCACCTGAATTAATTATTTTAATAATAATAATAATGCTAATTCATTGCCACTGTCAGTATTTTTTACATGATATTAATTCAATTTAATTTATGGGGAAGTTCGATGTAATGGTAGAGCTGCTTCTCGACTAATTCAAATTCAAATATGCTTTATTGTTTGAACAAAATATTGTTATAAACAAAGCTTCACCTAATCCTAAAGAGACAGAGCTACAAGGTTAAAATTATATTTAAAAGTACAAGTTACAATGACCAAACAAAGTTTTAAACAGTTAAAATTTAAACTTTTTTTTTTTTTTAATTAATAAAATCAACTATATCTAACTTTTCTTAACTAAGTCCAGTTCAACATTTAGGGATAAAAAAAAGAAAAACATTTAAAACAAACAGGTTAGGAAAAGAGCTAGGTCTCCCTTAATTAATTAAAATCTGATTTTCATTGAAATATTCAGCCACAGAGTAATAAGCTCGACCACTCAGAAATCTCCTCAAGAGAAACTTAAATTTGGTGAGAGATTTTGCACCTCTAATGTCCTCTGGTAGGTGGTTAAAGATTTTTATACCTTCATAAAAAATGTATCTCTTTACCAAGGCAGATGTTGGAATGGAAAGCCGCAAATTATTCCGCTGGCGCGTGACATATCGTGGATTCTGTAGGGCAAACCTGTATTGATGGGAGAACATAAGGCATGCAACCTCCTGTATGTATAGGCAGTAGATTGTAAGAATGCCCTCCCTGATAAAATATGGTCGGCATGATTCCCTAGGTGATATCCCGCATATATAACGCACAGCACGTTTCTCTTTCACAACATCTGTAGAAGATGTTGCTTGCACTAGCCCAAAAGCAGACACCATACCTGAGATGGGACTCAATCAGGGAAAAGTACACAGCTCTCCCAATCCCCATGCCAAGCTCCCAACAGGCCACCCTAACAGCAAAACAACCCACAGAAACCCTATTGCTGAGACTCCATATATGGTCCTCAAACTTAAGTTCCTTGTCAATCACCAGACCCAAAAACTTATTGTTAGAATAAAGCGGGACAGGGCGGTTAGCAATAAGAATATTATCAAGACTACGGTTATTTGTAAAACAAATTAGTTTGGTCTTCTCTGGATTTAATGATAGTAAATTTGCCCTGAACCACTCATATATAAGTTGAAGATCAGCCAACATGGCTATTCTCAAAGAGTCAGTATCATACCCATGCCAGAGAACGGTGGTATCGTCGGCAAAGAGCGTGAATTTTCCCTGGATATTAAGTCGGATGAGGTCATTAATATATAGGAGAAAAAGTATTGGTCCCAGTACCGACCCCTGAGGTACTCCCCAGGCAACAGAATGATATTCAGAATACTCCGACCCCACACACACTCTCTGACGACGACCCTTTAGATATGAACAAAACCAACTCGCCGCCAAGCCCCTAAAACCATACTATTGAAGAGCTTATGAGATATGAAGAGCGGTTTCCCCGGAAGGCGAATCCCAGCTCACACACTTTTTGAAAGGGTCAATCAACAGCTCAGGGAGACTGGCTCCGTTAAAATAAAACGCCAAGATAATGGTGCGCAAAGGAACATCCGAATCCCGGATTTTGAGGAAGAAGTGCTTCAGCGATTTGAAGGTACTCGAGCAGTAGCTGATGCGATGCATGTAAATCATGTTAGGGTATGGAACGTTGTTAAGGAACAGCTTCTTCGGCCCTACCACCTGCAAAAGGTGCAATCATTAGGACCCAATGATTTTATGCCTCGCGTGAATTTTTGCCAGTGGTTTCTTGATCGGTGTACAGAAAAACCTCAATTTCCAAAATATGTCCTTTTTACTGACGAGGCTTTATTTACAAAAGAAGGCATTTTTCATTCTAAGAATAATCATGTGTGGAGTGAAAACCCTTATGGTATTCATTTTAGGAGCTATCAACATAAGTTTTCCGTTAAAATGTCGGCCGGCATTGTTGGAGAACGCTTAATTGGTCCAATTATGTTGCCTCCTCGTTTAACGGGAAATATTTATTTAAATTTTTTAAGAAATGTACTGCCAGAATAAAAATCTGCCCCTAAATATACGACAGAACTTATGGCTACAACACGATGGAGCGCCAGCTCATTTTTCACTTATTGTCCGCGAGTTTATAAATGAAAATTTTGGAAGGCGCTGGATTAGCCGCGGAGGCCCTGTCACCTGGCCAGTCAGGCAAATATTCGGATATTCGATACACGGCACGGCGTAGTTGTACTAGTTGTGTTTGACTCTGGTTGTGTATAAAAGCGAACGATTAAGTACTGTCCAAGGGTTAATTTTAAATTAATTGACTTAATTAACAATAAGTCTAGTAGTAAGTCAATATGAGTTCGAAAAGCAAAATTTGGCAATATTTTAATAGAACGGATGATCGCGTTGAATGCAAATTTTGTTTGTATAATGTCAAAAACAAGACAGGAACAAGCAATTTATGGAATCACTTAAGAAATAAGCATCATTCACAAATCATTGTGTAAGTATCTCTTGCTCGATTTGAGTGGTTTGACCACTAAAATGTATTAGTAATTAGTATTACTGTAATTAGTATATTAAAAAAGCTGGACGGAAGGCGACTGGAAAAAATCGATTCGCACCGCACTAAAAAGTTTCAATGTCTCTATTTTTTCTATAAGTTTACACAGAAGCTTGGAATTGATCGTATTTTTATTAATACACATTAGACAAAACAATATAAACTTTGAAACTCCGATACTAATTGTAACTTGCGCTCTATTACCGTTTAAGTGTGAAATTTTGTTATTTCTTGAGAAAAATGCAAAAATTGCCATAAAAAATTTATAAACAAATTTCGACCCACACATACTTAGCTTAAAATGTTTGAAATTAAGTCAGCTATGACCCCCTTAAAGACTTGCATCTAGCTTCCGGACACCCTGTATAATTCTCCCCATCATACTAAAATTCTGAATCTTTGAATTGACTGAGTTAATATATGATGTCACTTTTATCTAAAATTTATAAAATAGACATTAAGAATGTATATGCGAATTAAAATTTCGTCAAGGTATATCCCAAGATATTTTTTATGAGAGGTTTCCTTCATTTAAATATATCTATTAATTACTCAAGTATTCAAATATTTGAATATTCAAATATATTCGAATAGTGAATAATTCAAATATTCAAAAAAAAAACGAAGTGAGTATTCGAATACATAATTTTCCAAAATTCCGAGCCCTAATCCAAACCACGCCTGATATTTTTAACCATGTCAACCTTAATATGGTACGTAGATACAATAAATGTATCAATCGTGGCGGCCGGCATTTTGAGCAATTCATATTTTAAGTTTATTTTTGTAATACCAATCTTTAAGAAAATTTGTTTACGTTTCTAAAATTGTTAATTTGTTGGTTTTTTATTACACTTAAAATCATTTAAACATTTTATGCCTCAAGGTAATTAAAGTGACAGTTAATTAATTTGAGTACCAATTTAATAAAGTGGCTACCTTAACTTTTTTTTAACATTTATTTTTTATTTGCGCCAGATTTTTTTATTAATTGTTTATTAATAATAATAGGTAATTCATTTTTGTATCTCATAACTTGCTTTTCGTCAATTCACAAAAACGGTGATATTTACCATTTACCGACTTTTACTAAGAGCACCTTTTTTATGTAAAAAGCCTAGGAACATCATAATCTAATGCCCAAACGGACAGAAATTAAAGTCTTAAAGAAATCCCCTGGTAAATATTTTTTTTATTTAGTAGGTTCAAAAGAATAAACGTACTAACAATAATTTACCTCCCAAAATTGGTTGCGGTAGGTAGCTAAAGTAGTTCCGGAGCTATTAAAAAAAACTAGTTTTTAAAGGTTATTTTCAAAGAGCTCTAGCTCCCTGAAGAAGCTTTTCCGGACCCAATCCGGAACGTTAGAACGATAGAATCCGGACGTTTTCTATCTGCCCTAGAAGTTTGTAACATGATCAACGGAACACCCTGTATATGGAATTAATTTTGGTATAAAAAACATTTATCCCTGGATATTCATGATTACATCCAAAACTATTTTTCCTCCAAACTACATGATTCAATGGTCTAAAATGCTATTTCTCTTCATAATTTCAGTGAACACAATGGCTGAAACTGCTGCTGAAATTCCCACTTCAGACTGTAAGTACCCAATTTTTAAAAAATAAATTCTCTTCTTAATTTTAGACAAATAATTCGATATTTTGTGGTTTTTGTTTTAATGTGGAACAGTTGCTTTGTGAATCTAACCAAGGTAAGTACACAGATTAATTTTTAAATATTTATTAGTTTATAACAATCAATTCAGTTTAGGTATCTCCGAGTATATTAAGTTGCTGCATTAAAGTCTCAGTAATCTTAAATATGGCTAGTGCAGTCATGTCTGTATTATCTGGCCTAAAACAAGCAATATGTTAATAAATATAAAAAATTAAATTAACCAACTTACAGGTTAGTGAAAAGTTCCCTTTTTACGTGCCTTAAGCCAAACCTTGATGGTTTGATATCAAATAATGTGTTATTAGTTTTAACGTGATTTTTGTACACCTCAAGCAGGGATGTAAAATAAACGGTCAGACCTAAAATATTTAAACAATTGGGCAAGAACTCGAATTAGGGCCAATTATACCTCTTGTATCAGCAGAGAATAATAATAAATGTTTTGGTGTAGACTCAGTTACACTCTTCAAACATCTTATGTAAGAAACTATTTTTTCAATCAATGGAAGCCATTCTTGCTCATTACTTGATGATAGACATCCATAAGGTGGCTTCCCATTTCCCTAAAGTTTGATAAAATACTAAATAAAAACTTGTTAAGTAGAATTAGACACTTCACCTGAGATATCTGAGATATAAGGTCCAGGACCTTTATAAATTTAATAGTTTCCTTACTCTTCTCAAAACCTTCATATTTTAAATCTTTTAAATATTGAATGGCATCAGCCAAAGGTTTTCCAATAAAGGTTTCATCATATTTAATCTGTATAATAAATTTTCAAATTATTTTAACAGCATTTAAAGCAACCACACTTACCCTTTTCTTATGAATGATCCAGTCACAAGTAATCTCGTCATTTTCATAAACTTTTAAGTCATCTTCCGTAATAGACTCAACTTTCAAATAAAATCCATAATTAATTAGCTGCTTTCTATATTGGATGTGCCTGTTGCTGGACCAAAAGTCTTTTAAATCTGCTAAAATATTGTCAGCGTCATAAAAAACCTGTACAGGTTTAGAAGTAACTGGGTGTGGGAAGTGAGCTGTTATTCTGTTTTCCCATGGAGGCAATATTTCCACTCCTAAAATAAAGATTTTAAAAAAATAATTAAAAATTTCAGTTGGATTATTTGTTACCAAGTTCTTCAGCCAAAGCAAAACTTAAATGTGGACTGTTGCTGTTTAAAGTAACAGATATAATATTGACATTGATCTCTTCCAGCCAAGATAAAGTTTCCTCAATTATATCTGCAAAGAATTTAATGTCTGGGTTGTGTACAAAAAATAGTCCTATAGGGATTTTCCAGTCTTGATTTAAAGATATAACCTGAAAGCTATAAATGTATAGTCTATAAAAGCGCTATCTTAAGAATTTACCATAAAAATCACTGCTTTGCTTGCCATCTTTCTTGCCTCATTTTGTAGCCCTTGCCCACAATTCTCTGAATAACCAAATATTTTTCCCTAATAAATTAAAAATAAAACACACAAGACAACACATTTACACTATAATAAATTACTTTATATGTCTCATTTTTCTGTGCCAGCATTATCTCTTCAATCAGTAAAGCGCAAACTGTAGAATTCTGATTTTTTATATTTGAATCTGCGGCCGTCTTAAGCACCTCAAAAGCCTTATCGCTCAAGCCCACTTGCGGCTTTGGGGATTCTTCTTGCGGTCGAGTTTCATCTGTTAGTTCAGGCAATTCGACTTCTTCAAATTTGTCATCATCCATTGGTATTTCAATTTTGCATATTTGTGGTTCCAGCACTGGCAGTTCATCTTCATCAAGGTCAATGATTTCTTGTTCAAGATTTTTAACCCTGGACAATTCAAGGGGGAAGGATGAATTATTTGAATTGATTATTTATTTATTTGCCACACATTAACAGGAAATTCTCAATAAGACAGCTTATGATTGGCATAGCTTAAGTATAAGTATACCATTTTTATAAACTTAACAATTTATGAAAATTGAAATCATTTCATTAAAAAAAATACCGAAATCCCAAGCTCCAGAATATACTACAGGCAAAAGAAAATAAAATGAGGGAAAGATATTTTTGGTGGTAATAAACAGATCAATATTGTTATTGCTGTGTAAAATTTTTTATTTTATTTTATTTACGCCATTCAACAGAAATACATCCAATTACTGAATGGGAAAAAACATACATTTACAATCAATAACAATAAGGAAATGCTTAAAAAGAAATACAATGAGAAAAGTAAAGAAAAAAAAAAAGTTTTACTAAGAATAGTGTACTTTTTTGATATCTGCTATGCTACAGTTAAATAAGTCACATTGACCCTGAACAGAATTATATGTGTTACAGGCTCTGCGTAGTGGAGAAAATTTGTTAATGTTAGTCCTTGGTCTAGGTAGGTAAAATGTTTGTGAGTTTCTGGCTGATATGCGAGGTATGTGAAAGTTCAGTTTCTGTAATAACTCTGGCAAGTCGATTAAGTTGTTCACTAATTTATATAGAAACTGCAAATCAGCAGATTTTCTTCTATCTTCTAAAGAATGAAAGAAAAATCTTTCCAGTGAAAAACTGATTTCTGGGTACACTCCATCGCATTTATAGCAAAGAAATTTTAGACATTTTCTCTGTATACCCTCAATCTCATTTATATGGTTTTGGCAATAAGGGGACCAAACTTGAGAAGCATACTCAAGTATGGATCTGACATATGAGAAGAATAAGATTTTTAGGCTGAGGATATTATTAAAATTATAAGAGTTACGTGTTACAAAACCTAGCATTCTGTAGCTACGTTTGACAATATCTGTAATATGTGGCTGAAAAGAAAGAGAGCTATCAAATGTTACACCTAAGTCATTCAAAACTGTTGATCTAGGGACTGTGACATTGTCTATGGTATAGTGATAAATATTTATTTTTTTATTTAAACTGAAAGAGACAACATTACATTTAGCAGCATTTAGAGGCAGGTTATTATTTTTACACCATGCATTAAGTTTGTTTAAGTCACTTTGAAGTAAAATACAGTCCAAAATGCTGTTAATTCTTTAAAAAAAAATTTTATCGTCCGCGTATAATAGACTATTTACAGAAAGTTCATCAGATATTTTATTGATAAATGAGTTGAAAAAAAGCGGTCCCAAAATTGAGCCCTGTGGTACTCCAGAGGCGGCAACAATCTTCGCCGAGCTTCGACCATGCATAGCATTCTACGTACTGGGGGCGGTCACTCAAGTAGGATCTAAAAAGATTCGTTAGGCCGGAAGAAAATCCATAAATTCGATCGAAGTTGTTAATGAGAATGCCATGGTCGAGTCGGTCAAAGGCCTTGATTTATTGATTCAGTTATAAATTCAGTAAGAGAAACTAGATTTGTGGTGGTAGACCTGCCCTTCATAAAACCTTGTTGTCTACTGTCAATCAGATGTTTCATTGATGGATATAAAGCAGTATGCAGAACACGTTCAAAACATGTAGAAAAGTTATTAATTATTGTTATAGGGCGATCGTTTTCTATAAGATTTTTGTCACTCTTTTTGTGTACAGGGATAATTTTAGATATTTTCCAAAGATCAGGAAAGCTTTCTTGTTTTAACGCTAAAGTAAAAAGGAATGTTAATGGTTTAACAAAAGCTATGGCACAATCATAGAGAAGGAAAGCAGGAATTTTGTCGGGTCCAACAGTTGCTTTTCAGAGCATTCATCATTTAAGAGCTTGTAATACTTCATCTTCCGTAAATCTGGATATAATGATGGTATCTGCAAATATGTTTTGAGCATTGTTGCCAGGTTGTGTAGCAGTGGAAGAAATATATGCACTTTTAAAGAAATCTGTGAATGCGTTTGCAATAGCTTGAGGATCAGACATAATCATTCCCTGTTGGTCAGTCATATTTTGAGGTAACAAATTGTTATTTTGTGAGCTTTGAATTAGCTTCCAAAAATTGTTTGATAGGGAAAATAAATTATTTTCAAGATTAACACAGTATTCTGTGTGACAGTTCAATATTTTTTTTGATTTTTGATCAACACTCTCTAAATTTAGTTAAATCATATTGTTGATGAAAACACTTATATTTCTTCCACGAGCTATGTTTATTTCTAATTGATAAAACCAGGGTGGATAAGATCGTTTGTGCCTGGCAGTATTAGAGACACAGTTATCAAGACAATTTATATAATAATAAAATTATTATAGAAAAGTTCGACGGCAGAATTGATATTATGCACAGATTCCAATATATTCCAGTGAATGTTAAGAATGCTCTGATATAAAATTCTTAGGTCAGCTTTTTTAAAATTATATAAAATATTAAACCATGAGCAAGTTTGATCTAGAAGTGCATTTCTTGCTAAGTTAGTAGGTCTATTTTCTAAATAAAAGCAAAGGTGTTTTCTAATGTAGATAGAGGGAACAAAAAAAAATCAACTTTCAACATGTATTTTGTACTTGTAAGGAACTTATGGTTGGACCCCCTCAGTTTATATTCTCTCAGTTTTGAAGCAAAGATATTTCAAAAAACCTGTGCTGTACATGCTCAAGTCTATTTATATGTCTACCACACCATTGTGGCATAAAGTCATTTAGACTTATATGCAGTAATAAGCCTGTCCAATCTATCAAATTTTGTAGGCTCTATTATGAAACCAAAAGTTTTCAAGGAAAATTAAATAACCTCATCAATATGTGATTGTGTTCAGTTACTGTAGGTATGTGGATAGCTAAGTTAGCTACTATGATTGTAAATGTAATTAAGGGGATTTTAATTTGCAAAAATCTTGTTGCAACTTTCTCTGGGCCCATCACAGATTTTGTATAAGGAGATTGGAATTATGTTTTATTTTATTTATGTCATTAAGCATTCAAGAACTTGAAGCTTCTAGGCATTTAGGGATGTTCTATCAAGTCAAAATATAGATTTGATTATTTTCAGAAGCCAAGTAAGGCTTAGTAAGAAGCACTTAATGTAACTTACTCCATTTGCTGATTCCTTAATGTGTACAAATATTAAAATTTTGACACGGAGCGATAAAGTTGATTTTAACGCATATTTTATTTCAATTTTCCTTGTTTGCATCTAAAAACTTAAAAAAAAAAAACAAACTTTGTTTATATGTAAATAAAAATAAAAGCGATTTATTTTTGAGGTTATGTGCAACCCTTGGGTTTGAGGTTGACAATTATGACATTGGCGCGTACGTAAGTAGGAATGTGCGACGGCATCGATAGACAAGTTGTGAAACTTTAAATCACAAGGAAATTATTTTCCTTGATGAATTTTTTCGTAGAATATGCTTTGGCATTTTCGCCTAGACAGTTAGTAACCATAGTATTATAGTAAATATAAAAAACCTACAGTAAATATAGTTTTAGTTAGACAGTAAGTAGACCTGTAGTAACTTTAATTTAAAAATCAATGAAACGGAAATGTCTTGTATGTCCTATTTTAAACCTGCGATACTCAAAAATAAAAATGTTCTTTGTATTCTTTAATTAAATTCTTTTTATAGTGTGTGTGTAATACTTTGACGTTATGTTTGACATTTATGACGTTTTTGACAATAACGGCCAAATGCATAGTCGGGATGTGCTACGATATCGATGAGACATGTATAACATTCCGACAATAAATCTAATTAGTTTTTTCTTAAAAACAACAAGACAAAAAAATTGTCTCCTTGGCGAACTTTTTCGCTTAAAATTTATTTCCGCCTAGCCTATACGCGTATTATATGCAATACGACCTTTAATTCGCGTCGCAAAGAAAAGAGAAATAAAGTCTTTTGTATCTGGTATCCTGACCCTGCGATGCCCACATACGGTTCTTTCTTTTCTGATTTTTATTGTTTTTGCCCACGTACCGTCTCTCGTTCGAGGTTCTTGACCACAATAGTGGTTTTATGTCGGTTTTAGATACTCGCTCGCACTTTTATTTAGATCAATTTCCATCTGGGTCACAACTGTACGTACGGAGGTGTGAAGAGAATGGGTTTTAAATTGTGAAAGAGCCTTTTATGAGTCACCCTTTCTCTCTCTCTGGTAGGATACCTACCTGGAATGTTTAGGAGAATGTCTGGGATTAGAGCTGCATCGATTATACTATCACATACAAAGGCCTCGCTTCCCTTTGTGACTCATTTGAATTTTTTTCCCGGAATTTCTAATTGTTTAATTCAATTTTCGCTGTTTGAGGGAGCAAAAAAAATCTGCATGTGGCGGCTCCGAGTCTCAGCGTTTCAACCAGAATAACCAGATGAGTCACGCGAGGTGGCGAAGGTGGAGGGTCCCTCCCACCCTTTCCTATAAAACCCGAAGTGTATCAATTACGGCCCGGTCGGTAGCGTCTCCCGAGGATTTCCTTCCTCGGGTGGTCTATGTGTGCGAGCGAGACATCTTCCCAGTTTTTCTTATCAGCTAACTTTATTTTCTCCCCTCGCGATTTAGTAGATTTAGGATATTGAGGCTGTCAACAATAAAAGGGTCTGAGAATGGCAAGAAGTATCGTTCGATGGCTTTGGTAGATAAACAACGTCCTAACTGTTGTTCATAAAAGATAGGGTGTTAGCTTCCTGGACTAAATAAGAGCCAATTTAAACTGTCTGAAATAAATTAAAAATTATTTCGATTGTCTGAATTATTTCAAAGCTAATTTTATCTTCCTGGACTAAATAAAAAGCTATTTCAACTGCCTAAATTTAATAAAAGCTGATTTCAACTTCCTGGACAAAACAAAAGCTGATTTCAACTGCCTAAAATAAATAGAAACTGATTTCAACTCTCTGGATGAATTCAAAGCTAATTTTAGCTTTCTGGAGTAAATAAAAGCTGATTTCAACTGCCTGGAATAAATCAAAAATTATTTCGACTGTCTGGATTATTTCAAAGCTAATTTTATCTTCCTGGACTAAATAAAAGCCGATTTCAACTGCCTGAATTAATTCAAAGCTGATTTCAACTTTCTGGACGAAATAAAAGCTGATTTCAACTGTCTAACATAATTAAAAACTGATTTCAATTCTCTGTATTAATTCAAAGTTAATTTTAGCTTCCTGGACTAAATAAAAGCCAATTTCAACTGCCTGGAATAAATTAAAAATTATTTCAACTCTATGGATGAATTCTAAGCTAATTTTAGTTTTCTGGAGTAAATAAAAGCTTATTTCAACTACCTGGAATAAATTGAAAATAATTTCGATTGTCTGGATGATTTCAAAGCTAATTTTATCTTCCTGGACTAAATAAAAGCCAACTTAAACTGCCTGAATTAATTCAAAGCTGATTTCAACTTCCTGGATAAAATAAAAGCGTATTTCAAATGCCTGCAACAAACAAAAGCAGGTTTCAACTCTCTGGAAAACTTCAACGCTGATTTGAACTTTGACAGTTCGAATAAAATAAAATTTATGATTAAGAATTGATGTTGTTCAATACAAAAAAAAAAATTTATGTCTTAAAAAAGCCAACTGATGGACCTTGATCAACCATAGCAATTTAAAAAAATATCGATATTTATTATTATAATTTAATAGCAATAAATAAATCGGCGTATTTAATAAAACATACCAAGTTACGTTATAACTTAATAAATAGCAAAGGAAAGTCATACTAATGCCTTCAAAAAATTACCAAAGATGGAATATGCGTTGAAATTCAATTATTCTTCTAAATACTATTCAATATAAATTTCGCAATTACCATTATAATTTATTACTATCGCCCATTATAATATTAATAATTTATTAAGAAACCATACTGTTATTAGGTTCGTTTTCACCTTAACAGAGAGTCATTAGTGTCATGCGTAAAAATGGTTTTTTTTTGTTGATGATAACTATTCATAAAAAAAAATAAATAACATGTTAGACAAAGATGGGCTTATGATTGCTATAATGTGTTAGAAAGAGAGGAGAAGTATATTCAAAATTCAGACAGTTAATTTGCCACTATGAGAATTATAGCCTTTCAATGTTCTAAGGTTTTCCGGCAGAAGTAAAAAGAAAGCCTGTGCAAGCTAAAGAACTATGAAAAATGGCCGCGTTTTATATCAATCAATGCTTTATTGTCAAGAAATTGTTACAATTTGTAGACAAAGCTGTAAAACAAAAAAGACACAAAAATGCAAACAAAACACAATTAAAAAAAAAGAAAAACAAAACAAAATTTAAAAAAAAATATAAATAAATAAATAGAATAAATAGAATAGATTATCTACAATATATACAGATTAATACAATTTAGAAATTGTAAGTAGTCAAAAATATTATTATAAAATATACAATTTAATGTATACAATGTCAAAAAAAAAGATCATTAAAAAATCTCTCTACGTTAAAAAAAAATGTAAAAAATGTTTAAAAAAGTAAAAAATTATAAAAAATCCTAAAATAGCTACAAAAAGCAGTATACCTAAACATGTACAGATAGTAAAAATACATAATCTGCTAGTGCGAAATTTCAAATCAATGATTACAAAAAAATCGTTAACTGTGTAAAAAGCTCTCTCCAGTAAGAATGCTTTTAATGCTTTACGAAATGCAAAAAAAGATATGATGGATTTAATTTCCAATGGCAAATGATTGTGCATTTTTTTTGCATTATATAATATGGAACTTTTGACCAACTCTGAATGTGGGGTAGGCAGGTATAGATCATGTTCCGTGTATCTAAGTAGATAACTATGGGAAGGCCTATCAGATGCTGAACCGTGTTTGCGTATTAGACAAAGGGACTCAAATATGAATAAAGATGGAAAAGTTAATATTTGAAATTTTTTGAAGAAATGCTGGCAATGACTTCTGTATTTAAGTCTCAGTGTATAACGTAAAGCTCTCTTTTGTAGTCTAAAAATACGGTCAAATTGAGTTGCACTACATGTACCCCAGAATGGAAGGGCGTATCGAAGGTGCGATTCAAAAAGGGCAAAATAAACTGTTCTAGAAGTAGACAGGCTAAGCTCCTTAGAAATTGATCTTAACGCAAAACAAGCGGAACTTAATTTTCTTGATAAAAAGTCAATATGTGTGTTCCATTTTAACGAGTTGTCAACAGTTAGCCCTAAAAACTTTACAGAATCAAATTCGTCAATTGTTGCATTACCAAGTACAAAAGATTGCAAGGTATTTTTATACGACAACATTTTAGTTTTGGAAATGTTGAGACAAAGGAGATTAGAGTCGCACCATGATTTGATAGTAGTTAAGTCACTTGATACGGTTCTATGAAGTTTAGAAATATCCGGATCACTCCAGGTAAAACTAGTATCATCAGCAAATAGACAGACTTTACCGTTAATATTTAGATTAGCAATGTCATTGATGAAGATAAGAAACAAAATAGGGCCAAGTACGGAACCTTGAGGCACTCCACTTTGTATTGGCTTGCAAGAAGACATAGTCGAATCAATTCTCACAGCTTGACTTCTGTTACTGAGATACGACTTAAACCATTCAAAAGGCGCTCCTCTGAACCCGTAATATTGCAACTTTTTTAATAAGATGTCATGATTAACACAATCAAAGGCTTTAGAAAAATCACAGAAAATTGTTGCTGTAGGGTGTTGGTTGTTTAAGCTAGAGTATACATTATTAAAAAGAGAAAACATAGCATCATTTGTGCATTTGTTATTTAAAAATCCAAATTGATGGGAAGTAAGTATTTTATATTTTAGCAAAAATGATTGAAGTCTTTTTTTAACCAATCTTTCAATAATTTTTTAAAGTGTGGGAAGAAGAGCAATAGGGCGATAGTTGGAAGACTGATCTTTGTCTCCTCCTTTATGTAGTGGAATTATTATCGCCAACTTAAGGCAGTTAGGAAAAACACCTTTTTGAAAAGACTGATTAATTAGAGTAATAAGATGACATAATGTACATTCGGGCAGATTTGAAAACATTTTGAGAGTAATTCCATCAATTCCAGAAGAGCCTTTGTTTTTGATTTCCCTAATTGAACTGCAAAGCTCTGGTAACACTACGGGCGTAAAGAAGAAGCTGTGGAAATTCTCATTTGCAATGGGAAGATATAGGACATAATTTGATGCTTGACAGTCTGTGCAGCATCGGTAAAAGCGTTAGTCTTGCATTCTTAGCGCCATCTAAGTTTCGAAATGTAAAAGCTTTTTAGTGTTCCGTAAATCGTCCAAGCTTTCAAGGCCCTATTACTGAGGACCCGGTTGCTTTAGGTGGACATTTTTCATCATGGAACAAGTAAAGGAATCGTCGTCATTCTTCGATTGTCGAGGCAGTCAAAACCATAACCTACCGCAAAAAAGGTTCGCATTTCCCTGCTGCCGAAGGGAACAAAATGGAGAAATTATTGAAAAGCGATTATCTAATAACGGAGAGAATGCAGAGGAGGGAGGGCGTAAAATAGGGCCAATAAAGAGCGATTGTATAGTTGCCAGGTGCCCGCCTGCATCCGTAACTTTCTAGAAACTGTTGAGGCAAGGAAGGACATGAAATCAAAGAAAAATTGCTTCAAAAAGGATTGTTTTTTTCTGACTGGGGGACTCCTTGAAAGGTTTCAACATATTATTCGAAATTAGGGTCTATTAAAAAAAGGGTCGTCACACATAAAAATTAAAAAATCTGGCGCCTACATAATACCGGCTTGGAGTGGTGGGGGTGGGGGTGCGGGGGGTACGCCTGCGTCCCGACGCCCTAACCATCCCCCCCGTCAACTGCTAAGGGCGCCGGCAGCAGTTCGAACTCGGCATCGGACGTGAAGAAAACTGTCGCACAACGTCTTTTGAGCTTGTCCGCCCTTGGCCAACATCCAATTTGTACATTAAGGGATTTTTATTGAAGGGCGGCACCTCTAAGATCTTTTCAATTTTTCCATTTTGTTAATAGTCGCGGACTTAAAGGGTCGAAATGTTGATCGGGTTGGTCAGGGAGTCGGTGATGCAGTGCTTCTGCCATACGTGCAGGGCACCGATACCAGCTGCTGCCGCTGGTAAGTAATGGAAATCGTTTATGGTGGGTTCAAGTATCAGTAGAATTAAGAACAGGGATTTCCGACATCATATTTATGGGAAATTGACCCTTAAAAAGGGGTTTTTGAGCCAAATTAGTAGAGTCATAAAAATCATTTACAAAAAGTCATTATTCTTTTATTGAAAATTTACGTTTTCACTTTTAAAAACCTGATTTTCTAAACGTTCCTGAAATTCTACTATAGCTCCCCATCCAGCAATCTCTTGTTATGTCGAATCACTAAATTGTAAAATGGTCACATAATCAAAGTTATGATAGTTCCCAGAAAATAATCAGCTGATTTTGGGTTCAAACAGTTATTTATGTAACAACTGTGTAAAATGATCCTTTTTTTTGAATGGGAAATTTCTAGTTGAATTTCCATGAATAAAAAAAGGGGATTTTACACACGTGTAACATACGAAATTTTTTTAACTACCGAAGAAAACATTCTATTAATAGAAATATAAATAAAAATCTGCAAGCAGAAACTAAAGATGATTCCAATTACCTGGAAATACTACTACAAAGCGATAGTAAAATTGGTTCTAATGTATTTTTATTAAATATATAGTCAGATTTAAGGGTAGTGGTGACAGTACTCTCCCAAGTTGTTGATGCTTTACATTATTTAGATGAATATTCTCTAGAAATACTATTTTCGGTCCAAATCAATCCAAACCAAATTTTCCGACTTTTAGGTAAATGTTTCTGTGTAATAATAAGTGAATTTGAATATTTCTACTTATACTAATTAAATAATTTTACTTGCCTACATGCAACATTAAATACGCTAGTCTGCCGGTCGTTTTTTTTTTATATGACGTGATTTTAAAGTTCAGTTGAGTTACTTGAAAAAAGAAGTATTAAAAATAGAAACAAATTTTAAAAACAGAGCTATTAGAAAAGAACAATGATAAAATCTCTAAAGCTCACGCCCTACAATGAGAACTTTCACTTGCAAACAATTCGATTTTCCGCTTTTTTCCTTTTCCTACCTCGAAAAGACGCGACGACGAAGCGAAAAGGTCTCTATACATTTTTACCAGAACCTATACTTTTCGAGAAAAACGCGACACAATGGAATTTCTAATTTCTCTTAATGACCCAAAATTTTATCGAAAGTTGTCCCTTTCCACCCACTAACAGTCTGCAAAATTTCATTATTCCACCATAATTAGCGACCCCAATAGAACACTTTCGAACATTCTCACACCTCTATTGCACGGACACCTTCAAACTAACTACCATTCTCATTTAAAAACACCACTCTATTTTTATTGAAAATTTCATTAAAATCCAAAATCCATAATCCCGAACTCGGATACAACAGTTGTGATAAAAGAAATATGAAATAATGAAGAAGGTGAATGAGAATAAAACAGAAAATTACTTCAATTTTTAGGTAGAAAAGTAGAATCGAGGAAGAAATTTAAGATAAATCCAATTTCCTGGAAGTTTTCAAATTTCAATTAAGAGATTGGAAGTACGAAGATTTAAAAAAAAAACGCAAAAAAGAAAAAGAGGAATTGAAAAGGAAAAAATGAAGAGACCAGTTAAAAACAGACCTAAATTTGTTTTCCCCCTGTAAGAAATGAAAAAGAAAATAATCATCAAAGTCCTGAAAGACAATTGGGAAAAATTTTTTTGACAAATTATAGAATAAACGTCAAATTACAATTGATATTCAAAGTGAAATTTTGTAAACCCTGGGAAGTTTGTAGAGTGAGTACTTAATGCCTGGTAGTAGAAAACTCATTTCTTGTGTCCAAAATCAACCTAAAAAAATTGATTTCGTTTTATTGCTGTTTTTTTTTTAAATTTTTTTACTTAAACACCTGGACTACAACCCTCTCTTAGACAAGAACAACGATACGTCCTCGCGTTAACATAAGACAAAAAATATTATTTGAGGTTGCCAAATCTTTGGAAATGCGTACTTCTATAGTCCAAGCGTTTCTTCTTCCGCTGCCTTATCCTTTTCGGGCATTGGCTATTTTCAGTTGTGATATGTTTTTTTTTTATATATTTATCATGTGATAACTAGTCTCCGTCCTAATGTGTGTACTTTTGATTTTTACCCTGGACTTGTAACATGTAATGTTTGTTGTTGTTAATCTGTTTTTCTTTTTATCAATAGACAAGAAAATCTGATGATGCCCAGTACAGGCGAAACACGGGTGATCTTTTGAATTTATATTCAATATATTTGAAACCTGTGATTTTGAGTTTAATAATGCATTGCTATTTAAGGCTTATTTTGATTTTGTTACGACACCTTTAAACAGTTAGTCACCTCCTGATGTTGATTCTGTAGCATACGGTACATATCATGATATATCCGAATTATTCAAGCTTCCATTTCTTTAGGGTGCAGGTTACTTAAACCTTAGTATATCAGGTCCAGTCTGTATTTCAGGTCACTCTGCTTTCCTCGTTAAAAAGTCGTTCTACGTAATTTTTCTATGAGTCAAAAGGGGTTTTTGAGCCAAATTAGTGGAGTCATAAAAATCATTTACAAAAAGTCATTATTCTTTTATTGAAAATTTACGTTTTCACTTTTAAAAACCTGATGTTCTAAACGTTCCTGAAATTCTACTATAGCTCCTCATCCAGCGATCTCTTGTCATGTCAAATCACTAAATTGTATAATGGGCACAGAATCAAAGTTATGATAGTTCCCAGAAAATAATCAGTTGATTTTGGGTTCAAATAGTTATTTATGTAACAACTGTGTAAAATGATCCTTTTTTTTGAATGGGAAATTTCCAATTGAACGACAATTCCCACGAATAAAAAAAAGGGGATTTTACACACGTGTAACATACGAAATTTTTTCAACTACAGAAGAAAACATTCTTTTGACAGAAATAAATAAATACAAATCTTCAAGCAGTGTTTTTCAGATAATTTTGCGGAAGAAACTAAAGATGATTCCAATTACCTGGAAATACAACTACAAAGCGATAGTAAAATTGGTTCTAATGTATTTTTATTAAATATATAGTCAGATTTAAGGGTAATGGTGACAGTTCTCGCCCAATTTGGAGAGGAATATTCTCTAGAAATACTATTTCGGCTCCAAATCAATCCAAACCAAATTTTCTAAAATATCCGACTTTTAGGTAAATGTTTCTGTGTAATAATAAGTGAATTTGAATATTTCTACCTATACTAATTAAATAATTTTACTTGCCGACATGCAACATTAAATACGCTAGTCTGCCGGTCGTTTTTTTTTCTTATATGACCTGATTTTAAAGTTCAGTTGAGTTACTTGAAGAAAGAAGTATTAAAAATAGAAACAAATTTTAAAAACAGCTATTAGAAAACAACAATGATAAAATCTCTAAAGCTCACGTCCTACAATGAGAATTTTCACTTGCAAACAATTCGATTTTCCGCTTTTTTCCTTTTCCTACCTCGAAAAGACGCGACGACGAAGCGAAAAGGTCTCTATACATTTTTCACCAGAACCTATACTTTTCGAGAAAAACGCGACACAATGGAATTTCTAATTTCTCTTAATGACCCAAAATTTTATCGAAAGTTGCCCCTTTCCACCCACTAACAGTCTGCAAAATTTCATTTCATTCCACCATAATTAGCGACCCCAATAGAACACTTTCGAACATTCTCACACCTCTATTGCACGGACACCTTCAAACTAACTACCATTCTCATTTAAAAACACCACTCTATTTTTATTGAAAATTTCATTAAAATCCAAAATCCATAATCCCGAACTCGGATACAACAGTTGTGATAAAAGAAATATGAAATAATGAAGAAGGTGAATGAGAATAAAACAGAAAATTACTTCAATTTTTAGGTAGAAAAGTAGAATCGAGGAAGAAATTTAAGATAAATCCAATTTCCTGGAAGTTTTCAAATTTCAATTAAGAGATTGGAAGTACGAAGATTTAAAAAAAAAACGCAAAAAAGAAAAAGAGGAATTGAAAAGGAAAAAATGAAGAGACCACTTAAAAACAGACCTAAATTTGTTTTCCCTCTGTAAGAAATAATCATCAAAGTCCTGAAAGACCATTGTGAAAAATTTTTTTGACAAATTATAGAATAAACGTCACATTACAATTGATATTCAAAGTGAAATTTTGTATACCCTGGGAAGTTTGTAGAGTGAGTACTTAATGCCTGGTAGTAGAAAACTCATTTCTTGTGTCCAAAATCAACCTAAAAAAATTGATTTCGTTTTATTGCTGTTTTTTTTTAAATTTTTTTACTTAAACACCTGGACTATAACCCTCTCTTAGACAAGAACAACGATACGTCCTCGCGTTAACATAAGACAGAAAATATTATTTGAGGTTGCCAAATCTTTGGAAATGCGTACTTCTATAGTCCAGGCGTTTCTTCTTCCGCTGCCTTATCCTTTTCGGGCATTGGCTATTTTCAGTTGTGATATGTTTTTTTTATATATTTATCATGTGATAACTAGTCTCCGTCCTAATGTGTGTACTTTTGATTTTTACCCTGGACTTGTAACATGTAATGTTTGTTGTTGTTAATCTGTTTTTCTTTTTATCAATAGACTAGAAAATCTGATGATGCCCAGTACAGGCGAAACACGGGTGATCTTTTGAATTTATATTCAATATATTTGAAACCTGTGATTTTGAGTTTAATAATGCATTGCTATTTAAGGCTTATTTTGATTTTGTTACGACACCTTTAAACAGTTAGTCACCTCCTGATGTTGATTCTGTAGCATACGGTACATATCATGATATATCCGAATTATTCAAGCTTCCATTTCTTTAGGGTGCAGGTTACTTAAACCTTAGTATATCAGGTCCAGTCTGTATTTCAGGTCACTCAGCTTTCCTCGTTAAAAAGTCGTTCTACGTAATGTTTCTATGAGTCAATGAGCTTCAAGTCGTCTGATATAAGGTTTCCGTCTGGTTCTGTTAGTGTTGGCTGGGGATTTCTGGTTTTTCTTTCAGTTGTTACTTCTTTGATCTTCTTTGTACATTTCTCCTTCAGCTAGCGTTCCTTCGCCTCCTTAATCTTTTGTATCTTGGTAGTTTATTTGATCATATCAAGGATTTCATGCGTCATTCACTGCTTCTTCGTTACGCGATCCCGTAAAAGAATGGCCGTGTTTGTTACTTTAACAGCTCTTTTATTTCCTCCCATTTAGCAACTGCCTCTATTGCGGGTTCACTCACGTTTCCAATGTTTCTTCTCGAGGATTCCCGTACTTGTTGTTTAATGTTATGATTGTTTAGTTTGGTTCTCTTAGTCTTCCCTTCTATAGGTTTTAGTTTGATTAGCAGCTTATTTACCACTGGGCTGTCATCCGATTGAGCGTCAGCCCCAGGATAGGTTTTCACTAATCTGATTAAGTTTCTGAATCTTTCTGGTATGGTGTTGAAGTCGATCTGATTTCTTACATTTGTTTCGAGTCTTCGTTTTTCTTAGTCATCCTTACCAGGGTCTCCAGTTGTTGGTAAACTTCTACAGTCTCCTCATCTTTGTCTGCTGTTGGAGTTTATATGTGTATGATTGAGTTAATACGTTTTTTGAGCTGAAGGAGTGACATTGTGTCTGAGAAGCGAGTGTAGTATGCTTTTACTGCACTTTATAAAAATTGGGAAACGATTACGATAACTCCATATCTGTGTGTCTTCTTATTGTGTGGTTTCGAAGTGTACATTGTCAAGAGTTAGGCCAACAAGTTTCACTGACTCGTAGTATATCAATGCTATACTTCAAACATATATATAATTAATTTGGTTGGTAAATAGGTTTTTTTTTCAATTTTCTTTTGTTTGTTTAACTTAAAATAGTCCAAATATTACGGAAATCATAGCCGTATAGTCCAGGCGTGTGTGTTAAGTATGAAAGAAAAAAAAATCATTAATAAGTTCGGACTATAATGTTTTTACATTTAGGTGAGTTAAAGTGAGATCGAAACAGTTGCGAAATCTTCTGAAAATAAAGGAAAATGTTGTGGAGGAGTAGATCTTGTTTTCTCTATACTATTTCTTAGGCCTTACTCATTAGATGTATCCTATATTTTGTCAACTACATTTTTTTCTAATTAAGAGTCCACTAATAATAAGAAACAGTGATCATACTTCATCATACTTACACTCCCTCTATGTGAACATTTTATTTAAGTCTGATCAGTTTCTCAAATGGGACTGATCTTATGAAACAAGCTCAGAAGTCTAATCTATAAATTTAAACAATTAAAATCATTTCTCAGTATTAAAGCACTAGAATCAATCTATACAGCTCTGGTAGAGACTAACACTTTGCCACTCGATTTTTTTGATTCACTCACTATACATTCTATCAGCTATAGAATACATACATAAAAAGGAATTTTAGCGAACCCATAAAAGATAATTATCCCACTAAATCTACGAGTAACTCGAATTGCATCAGAAAGAAGCCTACTTCCATAAAATTAATCAGATAACGTAAGAAATAAAAAGTACACCTAATAAACATAAATTTAAAAAAAGGCAGTCATTTACTTGCATAGAAATATGAACACTTTTAAAGCTCTATTGAAAATAAACTTCATTCTGCATTTTATATGTCTAGTTTTAATTGTTTTATAGGTAATTACTACTATAAAAATGTTTCTTTCTTGGTTTGTTTGTTTTGGTTTTAATTTTTGATTTTGGTTGCTAGTGGATGATGTTGGATAGGAGAGTGTAGTTAAAACTTGTTTTCAAATCAAATATAAGCATAAAGAAACTTATTCAAATAGCTTGTAAGATTGCACAAACAAACCCATAGTGAGCTTACGTACGTTATGTTATATTAAGCAAAACTGTACTTATAATATATATTTTGAAAATAAATTTGAAATTTAGTCAAGATATTTTCCCAAGAATCTCACCTCATAATAAAACCCAGTTATGAAATCCTGGGTATCTCAAAATCCTCTGCTTCTTTCTTGCATTTAACCAATGTTTCTTGAAGCATTCTTCATCGGTGCATTTTCTCTCCACCTATTGTCCTGGAAATCATAACCACTCAGCGAGATAGTTACGTCATCAATAAAATTAGGTAGCAAATTATTAATGAATATTAAAAATAGTGTGAAACCCAAGATCCGAACCCCAATATTAATCCCCTTTCAATGGAGAAACTCGGCCCTATTCTCAATGCGTGAGTATGTGTATATTATGTATAGGGAGAAAGACTGTTGACTCAATCCTTTAGGTTGTATACTAAAAAAAAGGATTGTGTTAGATGCCTAATAAGGCATCACAAAAAAAACTTGAAAATGCCTGATTATTAAAGCTCTGAAATAGACCATAGATATAGAAAAAAAATTCGTAATATGTAGAGATACTAAAAAAAATCAGTACGTTGGTGTTTTAGGAATTTAATTTTAGTCCTATAGTCCAGGCGTATTATGTTACAAGTTGTACTTGTTTATGTTTGCCAAATATTATGGGGTGATTTGTCAAAGAATCGAAGTTAAAAGCGCTTTTTGCCTAAAAAGAAAAACCGTTCAGGATCAAAAAATTTTTTACGCATTCGTGGCATCAAAATTGTGATTGTCGCCTAAAAATCAGCTAATTTTAAAGTAATTATAACCTAAAAAAGATATTTTGGAGGCTAAAAATAATTTAAAACGCCTGGACTAGGACGTGGTCAAATTTTTATGGACCATGCGTCTAAGACTTGTTTTTTTTTTCATTAAAACGCCTGGAATATGACTCTCTACATAAACAAGAACAACAGTAGACATCCTCGCTTTAAAATAAGACGGAGATGTTGGGCGTTGTCAAGTTCTTTGATCTTAGTCCGGGTATCTGTGACATAATAAATATTAAGTTAATATTTAGAAAATAATGTGATTAAAGCACCTGAACACAACCGAGAAAATGCCTGATTATTAAAGCTCTGAAATAGACCATAGAACTAAAAAAATTGAGTACGTTGGTGTTTTAGAAATTTAATTTTAGTCCTATAGTCCAGGCGTATTATGTTACAAGTTGTAGTTGTTTATATTTGCCAAATATTAAGGGGTGATTTGTCAAAGAATCGAAGTTAAAAGCGCTTTTTGCCTAAAAAGAAAAACCGTTCAGGATCAAAAAATCTTTTACGCATTCGTTGCATCAAAATTGTGATTGTCGCCTAAAAATCAGCTAATTTTAAAGTAATTATAACCTAAAAAAGATATTTTGGAGGCTAAAAATAATTTAAAACGCCTGGATTAGGACGTGGTCAAATTTTTATGGACCATGCGTTTATGACTTGTTTTTTTTTCATTAAAACGCCTGGACTATGACTCTACATAAACAAGAGCAATAATAGACATCCTCGCTCGCATCGTTCGCATAAGACGGAAATGTTGGGCGTTGTCAAGTTCTATGAACGCCAGGTAGTCCGGGTGTCTGTGACATAATAAATATTGAGTTAAGATTCAGAAAGTAATTTGATTAAAGCACCTGAACACTACCGTATTTTTGTATTGCAGGCGTATATGATAATTTTTTATTTTTTGAGATTATTTCATTGAAGCGTTTGAACTATTATAGGGCATGGCCAAATTTTTTAAAAACACCTATAGTCGTGTCGGCTATTGTGATTTTTTCTTAAAAATATCCTATAAAACAGTTCCGTAACTAGAAAACCAAGAGAATGAGAGAGTTGAAAATGTGTACAAATATTGCTCAATTAAAATGCTTAGGCACCTATGTCACCGTTCTTTAAAAAATATATACAGCGCTCGGACTATTATAGACAACGTTGAATTAAGATAAAGAATGTTATTGGACGTAGCCAAATCTTTAGTCCAGGCGTTTTCTTTAATATGTGCTCAAAACTTCTTGATTTTTTGGTTTTTACCTACGAACACTCCTAGCACCATAGAAGAACAATATTACCGTCAATCTTTCTATAGTCCTCCTCGCCCTTAAATGATGTAATTACGTTTATATTTATAGACTAATACCTCTTCAGAGGAACTTTTTAAAAGATTTCGAAGCATCTGAAGATGCCAACAGCGTGTAGAACTAAAAAATTAGTTAGAAAAGATGAGAAAACTAATAATGTCCAATAACCGAAGGGCGGAATTCGTGCGTTTTTGGCACGTGCCTGGAAACGTAAAAATTGGATGTTAGAAGGGCGAACAAGAGGAAATATTTTATTATATTGTCAATTGGCTGTACAACAAAGCCAATATTAAGGGCGTGGCTCTTTTGGTAACCATAATAACATTAGAACCATCAGAATAGAACGGGGGGGTTGTATGTATGGAAAATCATTATCTATTCCAGTCAATAAAACCTAAAAATAGACCCAAGGGATGACGGAATTGCCTGGAAAATCGTTGAGAATGCACATAATTTACCGGGGAAAATGATTAACGGGTTTTTCTATAACAAAAGGGCTTTAATAGACAAAACGGCGCGCTATTGTGGCCGAGCCATAGGCCTGTTAATGTCGATAATAATAGGACTGGTGGGGTGGTTTAGTTAGTTATTAAGGGTTGTTTTGAAAGTCATGTAGTAAATAACAATAACTAAGAAATATGCAGTGGAAGAAAATTATTTCAAATGTCTGGCAGAAAATGAAAAATAATAGTTGATGAATGGATTAAGTCAAAATTGATCAAATTTCTGCAAGATATCTTGGTATAGTCATAAAAAATACCGTGAAATGCCTGGAAAACAAACAATCACTTCGAAATTATATCAAATATCTAGACTAAAACGTTTGAAAAAGCCGACTTAATCGCCAAAGAACAACTTCCAACATAAACATCTTTATGCAAAAGATATAAATAATTTCTTCCTTAATATTATTAAAAATCTTAATACAACTTGATTGGGACCTTCAAGACGAGAACAATAAACTACATAGAAGCAAAGACAAATTTTTCTTGGGAAATAAAATATCAAACCTCACAAGAAAAGACAGAGTAGTAATAACCAGGCCACACAAAAATCACCCATGAATATCTAGTACAGAAAGAAGGTAACCAGCCAATGTGTGAAACATGCAATCTACCTCTGTCAGTCCAGCATATATTAATAATTGATTGTATTAAATATAAAGACTCTAGGCTTAAATATGACGTATCTAACAACATCAAAACCTTATTCAGCCCCAAATACAATGAATTAATTATCTCCTTTCTAAAAGACATAAAAATATACTCAACGGTTTGAAAACAAAGTAAAGACACATTTTTATTATACAGATCATTGATATATATATATATTTATATATATATATATATACATTGTACATAGACATTTTAGATTTATTTATTTATTTTTGTTTTATTTATTTATCTGTTTGTCCATACACATACTCTTATATTGTACAGGGTGTCCCATTTCGGGTACTTTTGCGGGATATCTCCGTTATTTTTAGTGATAGAGAGTTGCGGTTTTCGCGACACTGTGGCATTTTGGAAATTTTTGCTTTTTGGGACTTCCGTCGTATCTCCGTTATTTTTAATTTTTACAAAAATTTTAAAAATAACGGAGATACGACGGGGGTTTCAAAATGCAAAAATTTCAAAAATGCCCTGTATCTTAAAAAATAAAAGGGCTATGCAAATTTTGTTAATAGCATCTTTAGTTTTATACGAAAAAGTAGTACAGTGTCGCAAAAAACCGCCACTCTCTATCTCTAAAAATAACGGAGATATCCCGAAAAAGTACCCAAAATGGGACACCCTGTACATAGACATTTTATACATGTTCCCATTTGCTTATTTATATAACTATTAAAAATTCTGATGACGTCAAAAGGTCTAAGTTTTCGATGCGTCTATAATAATTAATATCTCTCTCTCTCTAAAACGTTTGAAAGGAATTACACTTCTAATGCCTGAAAGAATAATCCCAAAGACCTGGAAAAAATAATTTTCTAGATTAATATCATCTGAGTATCATTGGGAGGCCAATTGCATATATAATCATAATTATTGGATTTATAGAAGCTGGAATAATAGTTCAAATTATTTCGATAGTTTATCTGTTTAGTATAAATCGATGTGTGTATTTATTGATCATTACAGATAAAAGTATATAGAATAGTAATAATTTTATTATAGGAACTATCAGAAAGTATATTAATTATTTTCTTATTATATTTTTTCATGTTGCAATTTCTGAAGAAAGCGTAAACTTTATTATTGGGGTTTAAGTCCAATGCACTAATCTGTCCTTTTAGAACTTAATGATTCACGGTGGCAATTCGTCGTATCTATGATCAGATGGTGTGGTAGTTTGTAGTCATTCAATCGATGAGAGTAAATTAAAATAAGACAGATTTATTCGGTAAAAGGTCTCTCAGATGATAACAAGAGAGTATAATATACTAATTAAAACAGATTAGTCATCCAATTGAGGAAATTATATTTTATGTATAGTAGGCATTTGAGAGTTGGAAATTTGTATAGCCGCTGGTAAATCAGTTTTTGGTGAAAAAATTCGATACTGCGGGGAGGGGATATACCCAAAAAATGAAAAATCCCAAACTTTAGAGGTCGATACCTCGGCTTCTGTCAGCATTATCGGGAAAATTCCAACGGTTTTGTCTTTCCAAATACAACGAGACCATCTGTAAGATCGTGGCTCTAATATTAGCCGAGATATCGCATTTTTAGAGCGCATTTTTGAGCCCAAAAACGAGGTCGAAAAGTGACTTTTTCCCAATTTTCAAAGTGCCCTCATTCTCTTAATTCTGCTCGAATTCTGTTATAACCCGGTGTTTTCGTAATGTAGGTGATGGGAGCAAGCCGCTGGTATAGTTAGTTCAATTTAAAAAAAAAGTCAATTTTTGGTGAAAAATGCGATACCGCGGAAGAATGAAAAATCCCAAACTTTGGAGATCGATATCTCGGCTTCTGTCAGCACTATCGGGAAAATTCCAACGGTTTTGTCTTAGTTTTGTCCTTCCGAATCCAACAAGACCATATGCAAGGACTTATCTATAAGATTAGCCGAAATATCCCGTTTGTAGAGCGCATTTTTGGGCCCAAAAACGAGGTCGAAAAGTGACTTTTTCCAAATTTTCAAAGTGCTCTCATTCCCTTAATTCTGCTCGAATTCTGTTATAACCCGGTGTTTTCGTAATGTAGGTGATGGGAGCAAGCCGCTGGTATAGTTAGTTCGATTTCGAAAAAAATCAATTTTTGCTTAAAAAATTCGATACTGGGGGGGTATACCGGAAAAATGAAAAATCCCAAACTTTGGAGGTCGATATCTCGGCTTGTATGGGCACTATCGGGAATATTCCAACGGTTTTGTTTTAGTTTTACCCTTCCAAATCCAACGAGACCATCCGCAAGGTCGTAGCTCTCAGATTAGCCGAGACATCGCATTTTTGGGCTCAAAAACGAAGGTCGAAAAGTGACTGAATTTTCAAAGTGCTCTCATTTCCTTATTTTTTTTTATCCCATCAATTTGGGTATTCCCCATATAATTCAATTAAGGCAAGTTACTTCTCTTCAGTACAGTGCAAGTACTCACAAGAAAATATTAATAATACTAAAAATTGTTTATTTATTTCGCTCTGAATTAAAGAGAGAGAAGAGCTGATATGGATTTAAAAAAATTTGTGCTCCAGAGAAAATTGCTAATCGAATTCAAAAATTTAATTCTTGTTGTAATAGCAATTACTTTAGTTGCTGATGTAAAGTATGCTCGTATATTAACATCTATACCGATATTAAATATATGGTGGGCTCATCCGATATAAATTACCTTAAATCCCCTTCTCTTGTACTATAATTGGAAAAATCGACATGGGAAGGGGGAAAAAGTTATTTGGGTATTTTTAACAAAAGAAAAATGCGTTTCGGATGTCAATCTAGCTATAGGGAACGAAACTTTTCTAACGCTTACTAGGGACAAAAAAAATCATAATACTATCGGTAAAAAAATGTTCGTAGACTTCATTTGGGTTTTCCATTATTGAAAATTCTTATAGCAGGTCAAGAACGCCCAATAAACACCCCATAAAACGCTATAAACACAAAAATAATATCGTCTAGCCTAAAATCGCATCTAAAAATAACCCCCCCCCCCCCTCTTAGAAGAAAATACCTATTCGCGTGAGCCACGGTGGCGCCAATGACATATTAACCCTGGAGGGGGATGATTCATTCTTCCGCCCTCCGTCCCTTACACCCCCTATAGGCGCCAGTACAAGTGGCGACGTCTGGCGGGCCGATGCAACGGGGGGAAATTCCGGATTAACTGGGTTGGGACGGGGGGGAGGGATGAAATGCATTCTCGGTTGGGGTCATTAAACCTATAGGTTCGAATGATGCATCGGCGGCCATTTGGGTTTTTAAAGGTCGAACCGATACTAGAGGAGGGGATTGAGGCATTATTAATCCCTTACTTGGTTTTTTAATATTATAAAAAATGTCATACTCTTCCTGTTGCTATGCTCGCAGCTGACTGGAGATTGAGAGAGAAAGAGAGCAAAAAGGGAAGAGGGGGTGAGGTATTGAGGGGATTCTGTCTTTGGCTTCGCATTTTTCGCATTTTTTTGTTTGGAATGTCAATGTGCATTAGATGCAACGAAAAAATAATTTTTAAGTCCAATGGTTTTTCAGAAAATTGAGAAAACCCTCTCAACAGTTTTTCCTCATTTTTTCAAAAACTATTGGGAATATGGAAAAATTTCTTTTAGCATTGGAATCCTACTCAAAAACAGAACAAGTCATAAGGAATAACATTTAGCCGTAAATCAAAAAATAAAAGAGTTATGGAAAATTTTTGAAAAATTAGATAATATTTCGAGTGAAAAACATTTTTTGAATTTTTCTTGGAACTTAATAAACTGCATCCAAATTTCATCGGTGACTAGGAGATGGTTGAGTTGTGATATATATTGACTTAGACTCTACATATAAAACAAATCATAAAACTAAATTAATCCTCTGCTCGGATCCTCTAGCGAAGCCTCTAGAAACGACCCCCAAAATGGCCGTCTAGACATCGGCTCAGCCCTTGCCGCTTACATAACGGGGGAGTGATCGATATGGTGTGGTGTACAACAACGCGACTATAACTTGTAAGACGTCCATTCTGAAAAAGGCAAAAGTGACACCCGAGCATACACTTGGAAGGTTTCCTCGTCTTGGCCTTCTTCTTCTTCTTCTTCCTCTTTTTTTTATATGAGTTTTCACGACCCTTTTACCGGGATGCTCCGAAAGTGCGGCTCCCCCATATTAAGACGGGGAATTGCGACACCACGGGTGCGTTCGGATGAGTCGATAAAGTTTTACGAGGAATATTTCTGTAACGTACTATGTAAGAAGTTTCATTAGACTTTCTGATTCTATTGCATCTTCAAATGATGTTCCTTTTTTAAACCAGAGCAGGGTAAATCTGTTACAGCACTAGCTCAAACAATTTTAAATGATGAAACATTGATTCAATTATAACTTGTTTAATGGAATAAGACTGGCGAACTTAAAGGTTATTTGTAAAGCATAGATTATCCCGGGATTCGCATCTCACAGTTAAGTAACACCCTGGATCATTATCAAATTGTACTTTTCTTACGTATTTGTAATCTTCACAAATGTGACAGATGATTTGGTAGCGATCGTCAAAGATCCTTAGAACTCAGATCGGTTTATATGCCCAAAATTGGATAAAAAGTCAATTTTTCCATTTTCTACCGCATCTCATCCTTCAGTAAAATCCTGGATTATTATGAAGTTATACTTTTCTTAACTAGTTATGTTCTTTACAAATGTGATAAATGATTTCATCACGATCGTCAAAGATTCTTAGGACTCAGATCGGTTTATACGCTCAAAATTGGGTAAAAAGACAATTTTTCCACTTTCTACCGCATCTCACCCTTCAGTAATACCCTAAATCATTATGAAATTGTATTTTTCTTATGTATTTATGATCTTCACAAACCTGACAGATCATTTCATAGCGATCGTCAAAGATCCTTAGAACTCAGATTGGTTTATATGCTCAAAATTGGCTAAAAAGTCAATTTTTTAACGTTCTACCGCATCTCACTCTTCAGTAACACCCTAAATTATTATGAAATTGTACTTTTCTTATGTATTTATGATCTTTATAAACGTGACAGATGATTCCATAGCGATCGTCAAAGATCCTTAGAACTCAGATTGGTTTATATGCCCAAAATTGGATAAAAAGTCAATTTTTTTACTTTCTACCACATCTCACCCTTTAGTAATACCCTGGATCATTATGAAATTATACTTTTCTTAAGTACTTATGTTATTTACAAACGTGATAAATGATTTCATAGCGATCGTCAAAGATCCTTAGAACTCAGATCGGTTTTTATGTCCAAAAGTGGTAAACAGTCAATTTTTCCACTTTCTACCTCATCTCACCGTTCACTAACACCTTGGATCCTTATAAAATTATTCTTTTCTTAAGTTCTTATGTTCTTTACAAACGTGGTAAATGATTTAATAGCGATCGTCAAAGATCCTTAGAACTCAGATCGGTTTATATGCCCAAAATTGGGTAAAAAGTCAATTTTTCCACTTTCTACCGCATCTCACCGTTCAGTAACACCCTGGATCATTATGAAATTGTACTTTTCTTAAGTAGTTATGTTCTTTACAAATGTGATAAATTATTTCATAAGCATCGTCAAAGATCCTTAGAACTTAGATTGCTTTATATGCCCAAAAATGAGTAAAAAGATAATTTTTTTACTTTCTACCGCATCTCACCTTTCAGTAAAGCCATGGATCATCATGAAATTGTACTTTTCTCACTTATTTGTAATCTTCATAAACGTGACAGATGATTTCACAGAGATCCTTAAAACTCAGATTGGTTTATATGCCCAAAATTGGGTAAAAAATGCTATTTTGACTTGATGAAATCTGAAAGTCAGACCGTTATCAAAAGTAACCCCCAAATAATTATTATAAATGTTTCAACTTTACTTATATGACCAAATAACGTCATAAATTTACATTTTTCTACGTTAAGTTTTAAACAATTATTAGGACACCAAGAGGCTAACCTGGAAATTTCATTTTGTACAACATAAATAGTCAGTAATAGAATTTATAACATAATATAACTTTAAGTCATCCGAATACAACATAGAAAATATTGTTAATAAAGAGTAAAATTAAAATATGCCTCAAATGGAGTTTTGAGGAACCCCACACTTACATTTATTCTTTTAGACACAGCACGAAGCAATTTTACGTATTAGACACGGTATATGTTCCACACCTCTTGAGTGTTTGTATCAAGGAATATGAGGCACTCTATCAAACGCCTTAGCCAGGTCATTATACACCATATCCACCTGCACTTCACCCTCCACATTTTGATTTAATAAGTTCTGGAACGCTGCTAAGTTGGATGTGGTAGATCTTCAGTTGAAGAAACCAAGTTGTCGCTTTGCAATATAACTTTTAGAAAATTCATTAGTCACTTTCGATTCAAAAAACATAGAAATGACAGAGATCAAAGAAATTCCACGACAGTCGAGAATGTGACAACTGTTACCCGACTTAAATACAGGGAAAATTCTAGGGAAAGTCTCGTCATTAAAAGAACGTTGGAATATTTTACAAGGCATCCATTCCTGGGCCCTTATTGCGGTCCAGCTGATCTAGTTTTTCAGTGATTTCTTGCACTGTGAAAACGTGAAAAGATAAACTTTTATGGAATTGTTCACAAATTGGTGCAACACGTTCCTCTGTATCCTGATCACAGTAACAAGATTAGAAGTATCCAGTGTTGCACCATTATATTTGATAAATGTGGAAATACTGTTATCATTACGTAAAGAATCAAGATATGACTTAAAGCGTCACTTATGTCAATTGAGGCTTTTGTTTCTTCATAAGGCCCTGGAGTCTTGCACCTTTGATAGTTTATTTTTTTTTGCCTGATCACTTTTGAAAACCACTTAGGAAAATCGTCAATATAATTAAGCTTCTTGGGTACAAATCTATCTATATTAAGTGCGTAAAATCTATCATCCAGAGTGCCAAACCATCGGATGGTACAGAAAAGTCAAAGCTGCTCAGATATCTGTTTATTTCATCAAAATTTGCATTGTTATATTGATACCAGAAAGTGCTTCTTCGGCTTCTTGCTAAGGACTCGAGCTCTTGTAAGTCATTTGTTACAGTCTTTTAGTATTATGTTGCAAATTGACCAGTCAACAAGCAGCCACTCTAACATGCTTCTTGAGTACCTTTAGACTAATTCCGAAAATATTTTTGTTTAGTGGAAGATGTCAGATCATTGCGCAGTTGTGTCAAAGTTTAACCTGGCTATAAAAAAAGCAAAACTTTTCGAGGATCATATCATATCAGGAAGTAATTTCTTTAGTTCTTATAGTATGTTTATTCAGTTATTGAGCATGTATATACTTAAAGAATAGACTTATAGACTTCAATTTGGGACCTCTGTTATTTTTGATTGCCATAAATAAGATTGTTTCTGTTTCTATTGATTCAAAGATTTTAAGATTTACATGGAAATTACCTGTCTAGGTGATTGCATCTCTCTGCAGAATGATTTAGATAGGGTTGTTGATTGGTGTAGTGCAAACTCGTTTCATTTCAATAATAAAAAATGTTCAGCAATGTCGCTGACACTTAACAAAAATATAATTAATTATAGCTACAATATTAGCTGTACCCAGCTTGAACATTCGAGCAATGAAAATGATTTACGTGTAATTGTTGACTGTAATTTAGCTTTTGCCAATCACATTATTAACACAGTTAATGAGGCACACAAAATAATGGGTTTCGTTATTAGAACTGCCAAAAATCTTTAATGTTGAGTGTTGTTTAAAACTGTTTGATAGTCTGGTTTTACCGAGGTTAGAATATGAAAGCATAATTTGGTCTCAACAATATGACGTCTGGATTAAAACCATAGAGCGTGTACACCGCAAATTTTTAAAATATATGTTTTTTAAGAGAGTTGGATAATTTCCCGAACAAGGTTATAACCATAATTTGCTTCTGAAAATATTTAACAGATTATCCCTAGAAAATCGGCGCATTAAAACATCCGTAGTGCACATTTTGACAAATAAGATTGATGCTTCTCAAATTATGGCAATATTGTGCCATTCTTCATTAATGTTGGTAATACCAGACAAAGAAAAATTGACAAAAAAATCAATATATAGGATGTGTGATTATTTTAATATTTATGCCTCTGATCTTGATATTGCTATTACAGATTTAAGACATTTTATACAAAATTATTGACATTACACTGCTTCTTAGTCTTAGGCCTGATATGTGATAATATAAATGTGTATATATTTTTTTCTTTTCTAAATGTAGGTAGTTGTAAATACTAGATTTTAAGAAATATTTTAAACTTTTTATTAGGTGCGTTGTACATTTATATGGTAATATTATATTGGGATTTCATTTTAGAGTAGTAAGTACATATAGGTGGTATCTGTAATTGGCCTCTATGGCTGTTGATACTGTAATTCAATAAATAAATAAATAAATAATTGGAGCAGCTTTGAAAATGGATCTGTGTTACCCTATTCGTTTCATTGTCAGCAATTAAAGAAGCAAAGTGCCTACACTCAATGAAAATCTCTTTTATTCACAATATTTTTTTTATCCTACTTTTATACAGAAGTACTAAAATTAAAATTGCCAAACAGATATTTTTTATAATTATCGCATACATTTAGCATCAAATAACGAAAAGGAAATATGGAAAATTATTAACACTTTTAGAGGGTCAATCGCAAACATCAAGTTTAAAAGTCAATAATTTAAATGCCTATTTATCGATTGACGACAAACATGCTTGGTTTGATGGGAAATTTTGCTTTCGACCTTTTACTCCATAGGAATTTATAAGTGTTACTCAAACGATAAAAATAAGAACTCATCTAGTTGAAATGACATATCTATAAAGGTGCTAATTAGCTGAGGACATAAACATTGCGTTCGAAGAATGAAATCTCCCATCTCTGTTATTCCAATCTTCAAGGCAGGAGATAAGGAAATCCCTTTGGACTATAGACCCGTCATCTCCTACAAAAAAATGGTCGAGAAGCTTATATGCAAATTGTTGCAGTTTCTTAACTTCCATAATATCATTAGTGCTTCACAGTTCGGTTTACTGATATCTAAAAGTACTAGTGACGCTATTTTTCGGGTTCTTAAGGAACTATATCGTAGCATTAATGGGAGGAGATTATGCTTTCGTTGTGTTTTATCATGTCTCTAAACCCTTTGATTGAATTTATCATATTTTATTGAGAAAGTTGGCTATGCCATTCGTCAATAACGAAATTACTCATGCATATGGGGTAAAATATAGAATCTTAATTATATGAGAACAATATGGAATATCCAGAACGATCCTTCGAGCTCAATTATCAAAAACCGAGCTCATAACGAAAATCCCTTAATGCCGCGGCGGTGAAATGCCCTCGCTAGGGTCGAATTTAATTGGAAATTTAATAATGCCACGCTTAAGGGCAGTTTTAATGAACGTCCCTTGTTTGCGTTTAGTGTTGAGACCTATATGGCCTAAACACAATTTCTTCATTGACAATAAACATTTCAACAATGGTGCTCGATTTTTGACGTGTTGTTTTTTTTGAATTTCAGAACAATAATGATTTCCATGAAACCAACTGTTGCGCATATTACTCGATCATACAATGTGGCAACCTTGGCCTTAGTTGAGATCCAAGTTAGAGAAGATCCAAGAGATTTAGGTGTTTTCTCTCGAAATACTCCCGAGTTAAAACATTCATTTGCAAAAGAAGTTCCGAACTATAAAACTGGTTACAGCGGAATAATTTCCGGGCTTTTAACGAATTTACACGAACATTTAACTCCTACATTGCCTCCTAATTTATTTAGGCAAAACCTCTTCGGGAAGGAAAATTAAATTATCCGGCGGAACGTTGGCAGCCTGATAAATCCTCTTGCATACCGGGAAAACAGCCCCAGAGTTTTTGCTGCATCGTTTGTTGTCTGTGAAATGTTTATAGGAGGGTGGGTGGAAGGGTAGTTGTTAGGGGTCGAGATTAAACTCATCTCGAAACGGTTTCAATACAGTTAGAAACTTTCCTTTCGGTCTCAGGCGGAGTTACAAACTTCCATTAAATTGCCCCGGCAATTCGATGAAATAAGGCGCAGAATAGATATTGAGTTATGTAGTTTACAATAAGGGAGGTTGTTTTCACCATTGTCTCTATTCGAATGTTACAAATGAAACGGTCGTTTTATAATACAGGACCTTAAATCTGATCCTGATCATAATATTTCTTGTTATCTTCATTAACTATAAACAGGGTAATTCCTGCATCTCATTAACAAGATTTATACCAATGTTTACCATCAAAGGCAAGCTGATTTTAAATTTAAAATTAGATTTTATCCCCGGTATCTACAAGAGATATGTATGCCTGACTGATTTAATCCCACTTGTTGTTGGATCGATAAATCCAGATTTTTATCGTCGGTTTAATGGCCTCTGTCCAGGTTTAAATTCGATAACATCTGGATGGCGAGCACGAGTTGCTGTATACAAGAAAATCAGCTTAACACTGTAGCCAGATAGCAACCAAGTATTGATTAACCAAACGTTTATAGAAATGCATCTATATCGTTTGACAGCTATGACGTTTGCGAAGGCCTAGACAATCCAATTCTTCCGTTGTTATCAGATTGTATAAATGAGAACTACTAAACGAATTATTACTATTATTGATTCAAAGCCTTGTATATCGACTTTTACTTTATTGTGTATTCGACAACCCTAATAATAAGGTTTCACGTGTTTGACAGTTAGCCAGGCATTGCTTAATGGTTATCAGATTCTAGTGTTGCCAACTCGGTAATTTTTTCGCCAAAAATAGCAAATTTTACTGTTTCAAGGAGAATCTGTAAGCTGGTACAGTTTTTAATTTTATTGAAGAACATTAAGTTAAATTAAATGTTTGTCTCTTTTTCCTTCTTCAAAGATAGAACGATCAATTATCAAGAAAGGATTGGGAGTGTATGTTATGTTGCCCTGTAACCAACTGTTACTTTTAATAAATACTTTTATTAATCTGTTTTTTAACAGATTTACTTGATAGATACCCAACGAAACCAAATGCAAAAAATCCTTCTCTGTAAAACCCTCCGGTAATGGGACTCTGTGAATTGTCGAATTCTATTTCTATAGGTGTCGGCCTTGTTATTTTATTCAATTTTAAGGAAGACAACACATGTAGAAATTGAATTTTTACAGTACCTACATAAACAGAATCCCAGAGCTGATTTTTGAACTAGATGTATTTTGAATAAAGGTGGTCTCGTAACATGAGTACAAATGACGGGAAGACGAATTTTTTACGTGATCCAGAGCAAGTTGTCATTAAATAATGGTGTAGTCGTTATCATGTTAATAATTTTATAATTACTTTGGCCTCTTTATTGTTCCTGAAGATTCAAAATAGTTTTAAATAAATTAACTGGATAATGTATTACAGGGAAATTAATTAAAAAACTAATGGGTAATCTCCCCTCTACTAACCTAATATTTGGTAAAATTTAGAGAATTTTAAGATCATAATTAGCAACACTGATAACTATGATGTAACTTGCTTAACTGTATGCGTTGATGGTGCGGTAAAGCCCTAAATGCAAGGGTCGCCGGTTATATTTAATTATCTTAGATGAAACTTGTTGAACGTACATTTTCTAACCTAATTCATTTTAGTTCACAGAAGGAATATTCCAATTACAAAAGTGAAAACGAAACCGAGAACCCACCAACCGAAAAGAGTTCAATTCGTCAGTAAGTATGAAATCAACTGTTTTATAGCACTGGCACCACGAGTATATATTTTTTTTTTAGTTTGCCAATTTATTTGTTCTTTTTGTATTATTTTGCAATAAACAGGTTTTCGGGTATTTCGTTTTATTTATTTATTTTTGATTACATACCACCGAAAGTAAGTTACGTAACACGCCACCTAAGTCGGGAAATCACTTCCGAGCGGATGAAAGGGATTTTCGTGTGGCACGGTGCCCATTTAAGGCCCCCCCAGAACAGAAAACGATTTTTTTTCTTTTATTGGGCGCAATGCAGAAATTTACCGTATACGGCTCGAACTCTTATAAATTGTTCCCTTTTAAGTCTATGGCGTTATATGAATTTCATATTTTGCAATACCATGTTTGGCATATTATGATTTATACAAAAAAAGCGATCCGTGAATTCTATTTTAAGGCTTTTTTTTTGTAGATTTTAGTTTTTGCACCATTGCGAATCAGGCCCGTGTGCATGACATTTTTATACTTTTTAAGTTATTTTTAGCATTTTTTTCTATCCCCATAATATGAACGCCCTCCCTGTATACTATACAATTTTATTGATAAGGTTCTCAATCTTTAAAGCAAGCCATGCGCACTGGCCTGTTGCGAATGCATAAATTGTAAATGTGAATATCCACCCGGCTAATTGGGGTTGAGATTTGGTAAAGGGTTTAACTACATAACATTGCCGGTTAACTGATACTGGCGGTAAAATTACCTATCAAATCGATTGGGCTCCATGAGGTCATTGACGATTAAAATCAGCTGAGATTGACTTTTGATGTACTGCACCATGAACTTATTAAATATACCTGGACTGCCAATAGATTGAACAATAAATTACCATTACTAGGTGGCCGCCATTTTGACCACAATTTCAGTTGTGCCAATTGTAGGGAACATGACAATTAAAATTTTTGCTTTTTGGGAGGTTATGTTGACAAAAACCAAATCGAAAGTTACATTAATTGCTGATATTTTTCTTGTACTTGTTTAAGAATCTCGGTAAAATTTACGAACTTTCAGTTAACTTACAGGGATAGACGCATGCACTTTAAAATATGTGCTTCATTCAAATTTTTGAAATTAAAAACACAGCTTATTGATACCCTGTTATTTAGTTTTTATTATAACTATTTCAACAATTCTAATCTCTGGCACATGTTTTAATTTAGAATAAAATATGGTTTAATGTCAATGAAAATGATCAGATGGTGCGTGAACGTCAAAAATTATGTAACTAAGAAGTATGTACTTTATGGTTTAGATAACAAAACACAAATGAGCTAAGAGAAAGAGAAGCTCTTCAGGTAAATATTGTAAGCAACTTAACTGGATTGGACAGGGAAGAGGTAAGGGTGGAAAAAAGGAAAACTTTCTAGAACATGGACAGTATCCTCTTGCAAAGTCATATTATAAGGATATAAATTTAAGGCATCTAAAATTAAGATACCTCCATTAATGTGATTTCATTATTTATGAATAAGGAAACTTCACGGCACTGTAAGAGTCACGCCTCTTTATATAAGTTCATGACAGATCACATGTCAAACGTCAGCGTCGTCAACTTCATTACCGTTATTTAGTATATTTTTTTTTTGGTAACACTGAAAAAGTTCAAAGTGACCAACATCAAAAGGACACAACTAGCATAAAAATGGCGGCCACCAGGTACACTGATAAAAAGGATTCGTAAAATTCAGTATTTAGTTTAGGTAATTTTGTGACCAATCCTTATTCCATATAATTACAAAACAATTGTGAATATGAAAATACAGAATATTTTAAGTAATAATCATTAGTAATATGTAATGTAAATTTACCAATTAAAATTTGTAAATATTCCGTTAAATACTGTAAAAAGCAATAATAATTTAAAGAAAAAAAAGATGTTACCAATTTTATTAGTAAGAATTACAAAATATATATTGTACTATTTATTAATACAATTATTAAAATTTTAAAAT